>NC_039510.1:7429213-7698753 GCF_003672135.1 Ooceraea biroi
TGTTTCAGCTCGCCTTGCTCCAACTGTTTGCGGAGCTTCCCAATAGATACATCTTGTGTTTGCTTTAACGACAATACATGTTCAAAACTGTTCGCCTCGAGAACAAGTACGCTAGTGCGACTCAGCGTATCGACGTGTAACATTTTGGATCCCGAACAGTGTTCGATCTCGTAATTATAATTCTGCAAAAATATTGCCCATCGCGATTTTTTTGGGGTTAACCGTCTGCTTAGCCAATGTGAGGCAGAAACTATCGTAATCCGTTACTATTATAAAACGTATCCCATACAAATAAACATGAAAACGTTTAATTGCATATATCGCGGCCAAACACTCCAGCTCGAAACTCGGATATTTAGATTCGGCAAGAGTTGCTCGTTTTTTTAAAATAGAACATGGGGCAAAACATTCCGTCCGATTGCTTTTGCATCAATATTGCACCAAATCCGCTCGCACTTGCGTCGCAGTGTAACTCGGTCTTTAATTCCGGCGAACAAATAGCTAGGACCGGTTCAGATGCCAATTTGTCTTTTAACTCAGCATTAATTTCATCTTCACCGAGGAAAAATGTCGTACCCTTCTTCAATAAATCATAAAGAGGTTTTGCTAAAATGGAAAATCGCGGAATAAATAATCGAAAGTAGCTAGCCAGACCTACAAATCGTTGTACTCCTTTAGTAGTCCAAGGAATAGGATAATCTAATACAGACGAGACACCTTCTCTACTGGGGCGGACTCCCCGGTTGTCGATCAAATAGCCTAAATATGTACCTTCTTCGTAAAAGAACAAGCATTTATTAAGCCGAAATTGTAGCCTATGGGCTCCAGCCAAACGGAAAACCTTTTCTAGAATGTCGAGGTGCTCTTCAATCGTGTTTGTAGCTATTAAAATATCATCAATATATATTAAAATTTTCCCTTTATCTATCAAGACCCGGTAAATCCTATTAATAAATCTCTGAAAAACTCGCGGCGCATTAGTAAGTCCAAACGGCATCCTCAAATACTCGAATTGCCCGTAAAGCATAACAAAGGAAGTGTACTTTATCGACGATTTCGAAACTTTAACATGATGGAAATCATTCTTTAGGTCAAGTTTGGTAAAATATCTTTTCTCTCGCAACTGATCGATACAATCATCAATATTTGGTGCCGGAAAGTTTTCTTTCACAGTGATTTTGTTTAGTTCTCGGTAGTCTACACATAAACGGATTTCACCATTGGTTTTTCGAATCAGTACGATTAGACTGGCATAAGGCGAGTTACTGGGCCTAATTATTTCTTTTGAACATAGATCGTCTATGATTTCTCACAATTTCTCCTTTTCTACGAACGCCAATCGACGCGGTTGGAAGACAATTGGTTCGTCGCTCGTAAGTTTAATGGTGAACTCCACTTCACTCGGCGCAAACTCGAGATCGCTTCGCGTCATAGAGCCGTCGCTAAACAATTTCTTCACCAACAAAGACGTCCCGAAGTCTATATCCGGATTAATATGCAAATTCTTGGTGGTACCCTCAGATGTGTCGATAGACTCGATCTGCATAATTTGACCGACGAAATCATCAGCCTCGCTTTCACCAATATTCGAATCTACTTTTTCAATTCTGAATTCGTGACCCAACGTAATTCTAATAGACGGAGACAACATATAATCGCGACCAAGAATCGCAACGCATGACATCGTATTGTCCGGAACGACGAAAAACATTATGTTCATCAAAATTTTATCAATGTCTACGACTCTCTTAAAAATACCCAAAATTCTAAATGGAGAATGATTCACACCGCAATACTCGTGATTTTTCGACGGTTTTACAATGTACGAATTCGCAGGCAACATGCTAGATTTAATTAGACTAATCGGGGAACCGGAATCAATCGCGTTAATAACATAATTGTTAGATTGAACGAACTTACCAAGTGAAGTTCGATCCTAATTATGCTCCTGGTCTCATCCGGATGGATTAACTATGTAGTCATGCTCCTACACGCACCTCGATAACAGTGTTCAAAGAACCGCCAAAATAAAAAGCGGTTCGTCACCTCGCGCGTCCCGCGCTGCTGCGCGCGCCGCGCGCCTCATGTACTCATAAGTTCAAAGAAAATTAAATTAGGCAAATCGCGAGACACTGGGAGGGAAAAATAAAAAAGAGGTGGGAGGTCCATCCGGACGAGATCAGGAGCATAATTAGGATCGAACTTCACTTGGTAAGTTCGTTCAATCTAACAATTATGCCCCTTATATCTCGTCCGGATGGATTAACTATGTAGCTGTTTAAAGCAGCGATTTGCCGCAGAACAGGACGCCCAAAGTAGGAAACCAAAATAGGAACCTGAGAAAAAGATACGATGAGAAGAAAAAATAATAAAGGTCGGCGGCAAGAAAAGAATAAGAAAACAATGCCGCCATGCAGGTGGTATGCACACATATGTCAGCTGAAAATAGTATGACAAAATCGCACCCTGTGTAAAAAGAGTGACGCCCGACAATGGCAACCAGATGACTGTTTTGTTTCGTTTTTTTTTTGGAAACAGGATGGAGTGTTTGCGTACTCCTAATGCAACTCTCTGGCTGTTCGAAAAACTGTAACGGGATAAAACCAAGAGAAATTGACGTTACCAAAAAACCCCTGGGCTGAGTAGCAGACTTGGAACTCACTGGTG
Source organism: Ooceraea biroi (assembly GCF_003672135.1). Taxonomy (NCBI): domain Eukaryota; kingdom Metazoa; phylum Arthropoda; class Insecta; order Hymenoptera; family Formicidae; genus Ooceraea; species Ooceraea biroi. The sequence continues at coordinate 7,431,881 of NC_039510.1, forward strand.
CGACCTTGTGACTGTAGCTCAAAGGACCACGGTCTGCCTAAAAGTAGCGCCAAACATATGGTGATGTTGACTGGGCAGGTAATCCTGGATAGATCCGGCAATGTAGCCGCGTATATGAGCTATGAGGAGATATAAGCCAACAAGTCCTGTAAAAAGACGTAGAACCTAGAGCTGGATATGCAACCAAAAAATTAAGCACATTAGATATGTTTGTCTTCTTCGTTTGCGGAATCAACGGCGAGTGGAAGAGTCCGATGGCAGAAGTACTGCAGGGAAGGAATAAGGAAAAGATACGCGTGATCTTCAACGCGAGGAAACAAGGAGAGGGTTGAACGACAACCCAACGCGAAGATGAGAAATCGAAATATATATTGCGGATGGAACGATAAACCGCAAATCGAGGAAATCGGTAAGAGTGATCCTCTTGTCATGTAGAGAGACAATGAGATCATGAGAATTAAGGAAATGGAGTGAGACTCCTAGGGGGTCGCAGCCCGCTGACCTGTCCGGAGGGCAGGAAGGGAAAATAGTGGTCCAAGAGTAAGAAACTTGGTGGCAAAGTCATATAGACGATTATGAGACCACTCGGAGATTCCATTTAAAGGGTGAATGAGACGTGGCCATCGTAGCCAGGTCAACATGGTCACTGCCACTACCGTGAGCAGGAAATTCAAATTCTGGAGGAGAGCAGATAGAAAAAAGAGGCGTCTATGGACGCTGGCAAAAGTATCGCCACGAACGAGGCGCATGGGAGAGTTGCTCGAGCTGATTCAGAAAAAGAGGATAAAGAGAAGAGAGTAGTTAAGGTTGCCGACAATAAATGTGCCAAAGGCAAGCAACTCCGTAGTCCGTCTCGAAAAAATGCCTGTCTACAGAGAAATGTCCAAACCGAATAATAATCACTGACAAGAGATGAGAAAAAGAGATAGCCAAAGCCAAGGCCACAATGGTGCCCGGACACAGAAAACAGGCATGACGAACCCGATTTTTGGATTGTATGTCTGTACGAACTGAACCGGAGTACTGGACTTGTGCCGGACTGCGACATCCTCAGAGGCGAGGCCGCAACGAGCGTTGGGAGATCTGCGGGAAAGCTACGGCCGACGTTGGTCTCTACTATCACAAGGAGACACGATGAACAGGCTCTCGAGGGTTCCCGAAGCGCCACCAGCTCCCGCTGCCGTCGTCCGCAGACGTCATAATCTTCGTGGCAACAAGGAAAAACCGCCGAGGATTAAGCCCTCCGGAGAGGGGGTGAATGTGTCCAATACCAATGCACCGGGGCCTGAATCTGCCGGCCGTATGACGAGGCGCTGCTACCAGCTGGAATTCCTCAGGATCGGAATCTGCTGCGAGATTCAACCTCGGCGATAGAATCGTTTATAAAGGACAACCAAGATGCATAAAACACTAAAAAATAAAAGTGAACCGATCCTCCGAGTAGCACTCGCTGTGTCCCAAAACGAAGAGATGAGAGAAAAGAAAAAGAGGGGCGCAGAATAATGAAAGGCCCTCAAAGCAATCTCAGCCAAACGCGATAAAGCGTTACAGGCCGCTTTAAAGTACTTCAGGAAACGGTGGAGAGTCAAATAGCGTTACTATCACTACAGCGTTACTACCGCTAGTCGTGTGCGAGTGTGTGTGTGTATGTACGTGATATGTGTGTACGCACACCCGCACGAATACCGCCCCAAAGTTCAAAGGTGCATCCGGAAGGATCCCCATCTAGAGAACGTGAAGGGAGCTTCATAAATACTAAGCTGTAAAACGGGTAAGCAGGGAGCATAGAGTAGGCCGCAGGCGCAAGAACCAAAAACTTTTGCGTTCCCAGCTGATGTTGCCAATTGCGACTGAAGATGGTGACCAGTCGCAAGACCTGGAGAAGGTCCCCTAATATGGGTAGTCCCGCAAAGGTACCCGTAAGAACTGCACGGACTGCTAGAGAAAGTGCAAGGGGTGTAAAGAAGCCGAGAGGCAACACCGCGAGCGCACCTAAAACCCCTAAAAAGCGCAGAAACATTGCGTTCCTGGCATCGCGTGATGGACAATAGACGTCGCCGGTAACCGGACGGGCCATTTGGGTACTGGGGGTAAAAATAAGGCGCGATAAGCGCAACTGCCGCAGGTGAAGATCGACAGTTTGCCACTAGACGGTTTGCCTCTCAGAGATGGCTGTAACGGACGCGTCCAAAGTTCCCAGGAACAATAGCGTCTCGGAACCTCAGAAATTGTAGGCCATGCGCACATATTTTGAGTGCGAAGAGTCTGGCCAGTAAAAAGGAAGGCATTCATCCGATGCACAGTGGCAACAGAAGACAGCAATCCCGAAGTGCGTCCACTCTCTCAGCGTCAGTATAATAGTTGGCCAATGCTCCTATGTGTCCGAGCGATCAGCAGATCGTCGAGGCTCACGACGGAGCACGATGGAGACAGCTCCAACGATAAGGCTGCTCGGCAAGTCAAACTAACAGAGGGCGAACAGAGGCTCACCAGCTTACCAAATAATAGAAAGAATGGATCCGTGGCAAGCGTAAGTGGCAGGACAGTGCCATTCTGTCCTTGTCTGCGACGTTATCGCCGACTGCCTCTTGAAATTGCGGCGACGTTACCCGTCGACACCGTAGCCGCTGTCGCATGGCTGCGAAAAAACCGTCGCCGGGAATTGAACCGGAGTTCCTCCGGTTATGAGGCCTGCATCGTCACGCCGCTGCCACTGATCCGTGTGGCGTGGAATATACGAATCTAGTTGCGCTGCTTCGATGGCCAACGAACCGGATGGAGAGATCGCTGTTGCACTAGCGACGGTGGTTGCTAGAACGGCGTTGGTGATGACGGCTGCAGCTACGAGTCCGGCAAAGGGCCGAAGGACGAAACTCACCGATGGCTGCTGACAGCGACGCTATAAGCGTAGCGGCGAGAGTTCGGCCGAACAAACAATTCCGTGAGAAGGAATTGCAGGAAAGGAGCACACAAAATCTCCTGGTTCGCAAAGGCCGATTGTGGTGACGAGCAGAGGAATGCTGGCTGCGCAATGCGCAAGCGGCAAACGTGCGTCGTCCTGAGGATCGTGCACGATGTTGAATATCTCTCCTCGTACCTCGCCGTTGCTGGTGACCAAGGCGAAGGCAAGCGCCGTTGCCGTCGTCGTCGTCGTCGCGCTGGATGCACCTCGCACCTCTACAACGTAGACGTCTCTCGAGGATCTGCACTCGACGTGTCTCCGTCGACGGAAAGCAGCGCGCTGGCGGACATCGTGCAGCCAGGTCGTGAGAGCACGGGGACCATCCGCGAGGACATATCCAGCGACGACGAGGAGGAGAAGAGCGAGTGTCGTCTAAAGCGCGTTGTTGCCGAACACAGCGACACAGAAGGCTGCAGCGGGTAGTACGTGAGCTCCCCCATAGAATCTGGATCCAGAACGCTCGAACTGGCGACAGCCAGTGAGCAGCATGCCGCAGGAAGACGAAGGCGTAATCGTCGACGGCGCCAAAAGATATCAGGAGAATCCAGAATAGGGGGGAGAGCAGAAGAAACCGTCAGTTATGTCCTCTCTTCACCAGATATCACCAGACTGGGTCAGGGAGAGGACATACCTGGTACGACGCCCCGGACGCTTTTGCGACCGTCGGTTCTTCGATGCTGTGCTCAAAAGGCCGGTGGCAACGCCACGGGACCCGCTAAGAAAACCATGCCCACGTGTGATGTCCTCCGCCGTCGAAAAATCCCACGGCGCCGCTCGCGAGGACATAGGTTATGTTCGGACATATTTGAAAAAGAACGTAACGCCTCGCCGTCCCTCGCGGTCGGTCACGCACTTGCATGCACACGCCAAGATACCATCAATGTCAAGATATCATCAAATGAGACGAATCTGGTGGAGAAAATTCACGAGACGCTGCCGAACCGGCGAGCACATCCAAGGCTACACGCGTGATCTCGCCGTCTCGAGAATAATTGTCCCGATAGTAACGAGAACCACGTCTTTCTCGCATGTCGCACAAGCCTTTCTTCGTGCGCTGATACCTCGACATCACTAGAGAAGAGTTGAAGACAAAGAACACCGGGAAAAATAATATAACCTAAAACGTCACTGTTATCTCGGATAACAAACAGAACACAATGAGTACATGAGGCGCGCGGCGCGCGCAGCAGCGCCAGACGCGCCGCGGCAGCGCGGGACGCGCGAGGTGACTAACCGCTTTTTATTTTGGCGGTTCTTTGAACACTGTTATCGAGGTGCGTGCAGGAGCACGACTACATAGTTAATCCATCCGAACGAGACCTAAGGGGCATAATTTGTATTACCAATCGCAAAGGAGACCGGCACCACGAACGGAACTTCTGGAGATGGTGGCTGGATCAAATGGGCACTGGTTTCCGTGGGCCTCGATGCTCCCTGTCTCGGCGCTCCTTCGGTAGTGCTCCCCGCGCAGGCTCCAGCTCTATTCTCCAAACTGCCACACTTATAACAGGAACCCCACTCACGCGGCGGTTGTGAACAGCTCCTCTTTACGTGGCCCGACTCGTTGCAATTGTAACAACGAGCTTCCTTCGAACGCACAGGCGACTTGCTTCTTCTAGGTGGTTTCACCATAGGTTTTTGAACACCCGGGCGATCCCTTCCTTGTTTCGGTTCGTATAAAGTAATCTTTCGAAACGCGTCCAGAATATCTTCCGTCCTTTCATATCTATGTATCCTCGCTTGATCTCTCAATCGGACGTCCGGAATCCCGTCAATTATCAAGTCAGTCAACTCCGAATTGACAGTAAGTTTATTTGCCAAAGTTATCTTATCGAAATAATAATCGGAGAAGGGTTCACCCCTGCGCCAGACGCGACCCTCAAATTCTCTCTGCAACGCCAATCTGCTGGGACGATAATCGAACATGCTTCTCATTTCGTCAATCAATTCCACAAATGGCATTTCTAAATAATTCGGCCTTGAGTGAAACCATTTCAAAGCTTTTCCTCGTAAGCGTAGACTCACCAAGATCCTCGCCGCCTTGTCGTCAAGCTGGTATGTACGCAACAGCTCCAGTTGTGTTCTCCAATTACACAAATCATCCGAGTCGCCAGAAAATTCAGACAATAAGTCAGCAATCGTCCTGATTCCAATTGTCGATTGCATTGTAAGCACGCCACGGTCAGAGCTAGAAGCGGTTGAGTTATCGCGCTCCCGTTGCAAAATCTGAATTTCTCTCCGTAGAAGTTCGCTTTCTCGACGAAGCAGGTCCACTTCGCTTATCACAAGCACGTTCACGCCTTGAGACTGCATGACCGTAATATTCTTTGATATAGGTGACGGAGACTCTTCTCTGATCGCTCTTTCCTCCTCCAGTTCAGAAACCTTAAACTCGGGATCGGCTTGGAACAACCGTGCGATCAGTTCATTTTTATTTCCAGAAACCGCCAATCCACGAGTGCGCAACTCCTCTTTCAAATCCAAAATCGTTAAGTCGTTCAAGGTCTTCTTTTGTCCGGTCGATATCACACAACAATGGCTCCTCTTCTGTCCAGCAATTTCACCAGTCTGTGAACAATGTTCGAAATTCAAAATGTCGAATCCCACTTCTGACACTGTAGGGCAGGATGAATCGGAACGAAAGATTACCAAAGATTCTCAAGTAAATTAGATACAACATTTAAAAACAAGTGGTAATATCTTACCAAATTACAAAGAGAATATATGTATATATTGTCTTGAAAATTTGTTATACAACTACTTTCAAAAAATATAAAAATTTGACTGATTAAATAATATTTAATGCAAAATACTTGGCGCTTCTAGACCTCTCCAGCACCTAGCATCTCGCCTGCGCTCCTTAATACACGCCTACTAAAGCTCAAGCCGCTTGTTTACATATAAAATTGAAGTCTAACCAATTTCACGCGTGTACACTTAATACTACACCCTGAAAGAGAGAAAGAGAGATTTATCGTAATACTCGGTCTAGCAGTGCCAAGTATTTTGCATTAAATATTATTTAATCAGTCAAATTTTTATATTTTTTGAAAGTAGTTGTATAACAAATTTTCAAGACAATATATACATATATTGTCTTTGTAATTTGGTAAGATACTACTACTTGTTTTTTTTAAATGTTGTACAAAAATTGTTGTACAATAATTACTTTTCGAGGTAATACATCCTCTTTGCAATTGGCGCAATTTGAGGATTTCATACATTTTTTTGAAAAATACTATAAAATAATAATATTTAAAGACAATTAGAACTACTATCGCTTGGATTGGAATAAGATCATTGAATGAGAATATAAAGAATATATATATTATTTGGTTTAATATTTTTTTAATTAAAAAAACTACCACATTGGTTTTTTCGAGCTTATACCACGCACATACTTGGCGCCTTTTTTTACTTTTTTTTTGAAAAAGGTAATTTATCGAGATATCATGCATTTTTGTAGTTATATATAATACAACGACATAATAAAAATGTCGTCTGTGAAGCTGGCACGACGTTCTACAAATATCGAAAAAATACTAAGAGTTCTAATAGCACTTTTCATAGTTCTATAGTTCCTGATAAAAATTAAAGAGTTCCGCATTCCTTCTTTTGAAAAATCAAAATTGAAAAAATGTGCTAACTTCGCGAATTTAGCACGACACTCTCCCCTCTAAAGTACTAAAACGCGTGGAAAATTATTATTTTTTACTATAGTTCCCGATAGTTCTAATTGAGATTCACATATAGTATATACAATTTCAGATCGATATTCCACCAATTAACACTTTGAATAATTTTTTATATCTGCGTCCAGCACGACACTTAATGAAAATGCGTCGTGCTGATGATTTTCAGCAGTTCTAACGATAGTTTTCAACAGTTCTGCAAGAGTTCTATGCAATAGAATTAGTTTCAAGAAGAGTTCCGGTCATTAACGATTTTTTTAGACAATTTTTAACAGTTACGGTCGGCACGACACTTAATGAAAATGTGTATTCATATGGACTATGAGTGAGAAGGAAAGTAGTAGGAATAAATCGTATACATTATATTCATATAAATAATTGTATAATAATGTTACGTTCGGGCGGCGAATTCCGCTCGATACGCGCTCGCTCGCACTCACTCGCGGAGACACTCGCGCGCTCGCGGAAATAACTCTCGCATATTATAGCAAAGCAGAAACTTTATTCTAAGGATGTCGGATGTATAATCGTGCAATTCAGAGCGGCTTGCGACACGTCCAGCTGGGATCGCAGCTGAGTTCCAACTCGTTGTTCCGTCTTGTTTATTCCGTTGTAGCGGAGATGTTGATTCGCCCCGGAGACGTCAACTCGCGTCTTCTTTCCAGCTGACTCTCAGCTGTAACGCCCGGCTCTGCTACACCGGGTGGCCGACCCGGATGTAACACTCGACCCTTCCGTCCTCCGAAGAGGACCCCCAAGTCCCTGCCCCGGCATTTGTCCTCCGCCTCGTGGGAAAACCCCGGTCAAAACCGCGAGGGGGGTAACCTCCTTGTCGAGCCGGATTAACGATCCTGTCCGTCGCGAGATTCTTCCCCGACGAACCTTAAACGCGACGCAGACACAAAACACAATAGATAGCACACGTAATACGCACCGAACAAGTATAAATCGACATTAAAGGAGGATGTTAAAAAAGTGCCGATTTCTGCCTAAAAAGGTGTAAGTAAAAGGGATAGTGTTTTTTTATAGATTTTGACCTTCTGAATACGATAAAACAATTAAAAAGTGTGTGAGCGTTAGGGAACGCCTTGAAAATTGAGTTTAAACATGGTATATTGGTAAACCTTCGGAAAAGTGACCTCCTCGTAAAAATGAATAAAAATATCCAATTCTTATGTATTTTTGCCTCCTGAATACGAATATAAAACTTAAAAATAGCGATCGAAACCGGAAATACCGCAAAATCGCAAAAAACTCTGAAAAACGCAGGTTTTCGCAGTATATCTCCGAAAATATTGATTTTAGAGGAAAAAGTTTCAAACAAAACATGAAGATCTTGAAAAACTCTACAAAAAGGGTTATATGCATTTTTGGCGTAAGCTCATGTTTTTGGCTGTTATGTAAAAAAATAATAATTTTTAACACATTTAATACATGAATATTCAAAACTTTGTTGTTCCGCCAGGTAATAATATTAATAATAGATAACTTCTTATAATGACCTTTCACTGGCAAATTTATTTCATTAGATGATATATACATAACGTTTCAACCAAACTTTTGGTCCTTATCAAATGTCAAATACAATCAAATCTTTCTCTAAAACGAAAACGTAAGTTAAAGTGACAAAGCTGGTCAAACATTTACAATACAATAACGGTTAAAATGCCTACTTACTTCCAAAGAAAGACTGATAAAATATATGAAGACAATACGTGACGTGCAGAGAAATACGTCCGCAATCGGCTGAGATCAGCAAACAAGTGAGACCAAATTGAAAACAAGCCTACAACTTAGTCAAAACAAGATCATACATATCGAAAGGTTATCCGTGTCTTTTTGTAACTTAATAGACGTCTTATGCTTTTTGATGTAAAACATTTCAGCAATTAGTCTCTTTCTCAAATGTTTCTCTTGGTGTAAGACCTCAACCTCTGACCAATCAAACTCATGGCCCACGTTACCCCTGTGTTTGCTGACCACAAACCAATTGTTCTCATACTTCTTTATGTCCGACAACTGCTCACTAATCCTCGTGCTAAGGTGTCTCTTCGTCTGTCCGACGTAACAAACATCGCAATCTTTACAATTAATTCTGTAAATTACATCTGTTTTGTTTTTACGCTCAAGTTTGTCTTTTCCACATTTAACAATACCGTCCAATGTTTTATTGACCACATGTGTTACGTTGACTTGACAACCTCGTAAAATTCTTTAGTCCGCTGTCTCGGGTTGACGGAACGACCGATACTTAAATAAAAGAAATACATCACGCGGCACGCGAAGAACAGAACGATCAACCGACTATACACGATGACGATTCGAAATCCGCTGTCACCCACGCTCGCGTCCGCGATCGCGATCGTGCCCGTATCCGAATTCCCCGCGGCGGAAGAAACAAAGTTATCGGAGGGACTTAGCTGGAACGCCGCTTCCTCCGTCGCCGGTCCTCGACTCGTTTCCACGGCGGTGCCTCCATTCTCCATCCTGTAGTGGCAGCATCTGCCCGCGAGTCCTCCTCGGAGAGTGCACTGCGATCGTCGCTAGTTGCTTCCTGATCCGTTGTCGGATGTCACTCGTCAATCCAATCCCGGACGAGCCCCCAAACTGTTACGTTCGGGCGGCAAATTCCGCTCGATACGTGCTCGTCTCACGCTCGTGCCACTCACAATCACTCGCGCGCTCGCGGAAATAACTCTCGCGTATTATAGCAAAGCGGAAACTTTATTCTAAGGATGTCGGATGTACAATTCGTGCAATTCAGAGTGGTTCGCGACACGTCCAGCTGGGATCACAGCTGAGCTTCAACTCGTTGTTCCGTCTTGTTTATTCCGTTGCTGCGGAGATGTTGATTCGCCCCGGAGACATCAACTCGCGTCTTCTTTCCAGCTGACTCTCAGCTGTAACGCCCGGCTCTGTACACCGGATGGCCAACCTGGATGTAACAATAATAATAATAATAATAATAATTTTATAATACTTTAGCAATATCGTGTCACATCATATTAGAAAAAAATATATCTTTATTAATAAATATTATATATTTCATAATAAAATTTATATTTCGGTGCTAACATAGAAAATAAGATGTGGATTAATATTACGTTTTGTGTTTACAGCATTTCGTTTCTTTTTGAGATCATCGTATTCATACCAGTGAGCTCCAGATCGCGTATATGTGACACAGTGTCCGCCATAGACTTAAAGAATGGACTGCGCGATCCCTCTATTTTTCGTGTACGAAATGAAGTCCTAAAAAATGAGTGAGACAGCAAATGGCCGCGGACGTTTTCTGTCTCTATCTATCTAATTGCTAGATCCTGACTAGAAAAAGACAGATATTAGCCGCGGACGCTATCTATCCTTGCACATTTGGGCACACTTTTGTTTTACGTCGCGCAGTCCATACTTTACGTCTATGGTGTCCGCTATCAGCACTACTAGAAATCATTAATAAGCGAAACTCTTCTTGAAACTAATTCTATTGCATAGAACTCTTGCAGAACTGTCGAGAATTATCGTTAGAACTGCTGAAAATCATCAGCACGACGCATTTTCACTAAGTGTCGTGATGGACGCAGATATAAAAAATTATTCAAAAATTGTTAATTGGTGGAATATCGATCTGAAATTGTATATATATGTAAATCACGTTTAGAACTATCGGGAACTATAGTCAAATATAATAATTTATAGTCAAAAATAATAATTTTCAACGCGTTTTAGTACTTTAGAGGAGAGAGTGTCGTGCTAGATTCGCGAAGTTAGCACATTTTTTCAATTTTGATTTTTCAATAGAAGGAATGCGGAACTCTTTTTAATTTTTATCAGGAACTGTGAAGTGCTATTAGAACTCTTAGTATTTTTTTTATATTCGTAGAACGTCGTGCCAGCTTCACAGACGTATAAAAATGTCTAATTTCTTTTCACAACTTATTATATAAAATTATTATATGAACATAAGAGATATTCCCGATCTGAAAAGAAATTTGAATTACATATTGTAATCCGGTAAGTATTCAGTTTAGCGGCCCATTAAGCTCTTTCGAGACGTTTTGCGCGAAACAAAGGAATTAGGCAGAAAAAAGCGTCGATTTGCCCAGCGAAGCAAGATATCACTCATTAAAGAAGATCACTTTTTAGGTTAGGAAACCTGTCATTATATTTAGTAATGTAGTTGACACATTTCCTAACCTGAAAAGTGATCGACTTTAACCATTAATATCCCGCTTCGCGGAGCAGAGCGACGCTTTTTACTATCAGATTCTTTCGTGCAAAACGTCTCGAAAGAGCTTAATAAGGCCACTAAATTCAATACTTACCGGATTACAGTACGTAAGTCTCATGAGACGAGGGTTCGAGACCCACTGATGTCTTGCTCTCGGATCGCTATGCGCTGCACGTCAAGCATCGCTGCTGCCGCCTGGTGTCATAAAATGGAGAGTGACACCGCCGTCATGCTTGTCCGACGACGACGTTTCTTACATGAAATTTTCACATTTCGTACTTTGTATCGTAATATCTCCGCCCGTAAAGCACGTAGAGAGAAAATAAAGACACTTTTATAATATAATTTAAACCCAAGCTATCGATTGAGCCTACTTAGAAATTGATCGGTTCAATCGTTATTGCCATCCAAAAATTCCAGTTACTCGCAACTCGTTGACTCGCGTAAATGATTCACGTCCGGTCTCGCGCTGCGCTTATACTTGGCGCGAGACACTACCGTGTCTCTTAATATATACGGTCTGTCCCAAAAGTATCCGACTTCTGCGTATATCTTTGTCCTTGGGCATCCTATTGTGGGAAATAGGTATTCAGTATTTAGGGTGGACCTTTAGGAGTACCCCCACCAAGCAGCACGACCCAACAGCTGTTCAATCAGCAACAGTACGCAGTTGTGTGAGTGTTGAAACCTCCGAGCGTCGCATTTCACAATGACTGAGCGAGTGATTGCAAAATTCGTTCCACGAGTGCTCATGCAAAATCAAAAGGATTTTCGAGTTAAAGTTTGCCGAAGACATCCTGGAATCCATCAACAAAAATGATTCTGAGTTAAAAGGATTACTACTGACGATGAAACATTCTCTGTTCGGTCATTGTGAAATGCGACGCTCCGAATTTTCGACGCTCACATAACTGCGTACCGTTGCCGACTGAACAGCTGTTGGGAGGAGCGTCCCGTTTGGCCACGTTGATATTGACCACAGTCCCGATTGACCACGTGCCGATTGACCACGTTGATTTTGGCCACGGTACCGATTGACCACGTTGATATTGGCCACAGTCCCGATTGACCACACATTGAAAATCAGAAATCAGAACGGGCGTATCCCGTTTGCACACGGAACGATTGCACACCGCACGATTGCACACGTAATATTGCACACGTTGTATTACACACAGCACGATTGTACACCGCACGATCGGACCACCGCACGATTGCACACGCACATTGCACGATTGGATACCGCACTATTAGACACTGCACGATTGGACACCAATTTACAATCGATGATATTCAATAAGAGCCAGCGCACATATGTTCAAAGAGGTCTGTTTTTGACTTCATGTCATTGAACCTATGTGGAATCGAACCGATGACTTGACAGTGTTTGCGTGGGGCGGGTAATGCAAGTGGAAGGGCTTCGCCTTTGGCGAAGCACCTTCCACCTGCGCCCCCGCCGAAACAAATATAAAGAAACTTCAGGGGACCTACCCCGCCAGCGGTGGACCTCGCGTGGAATGTTCAAGGTACGAACCTCGTTGAACCTATGCGGAATCATTTACTGATCATTAAAAATTTTTCGTTCATACAGTTTTATTAAACAATCGTGCAGTGTCTAATAGTGCGGTGTCCAATCGTGCAATGTGCGTGTGCAATCGTGCGGTGTACAATCGTGCTGTGTGCAATAGAACAATGTGCAATACAACGTGTGCAATATTACGTGTGCAATCGTGCGGTGTGCAATCGTTCCGTGTACAAATAGAGGTCACCCCATAAAACACATACATGTTTCTGATTTCCAATGTGTGGTTAATCGGGACCGTCACCAACATCAACGTGGTCAATCAGGACCGTGATCAATCGGGACCGTGGCCATTATGAACGTGGTCAATCGGGACCGTGGTCATTATCAACGTGGTCAAGCGGGACCGTGGCCATTATCAACGTAGTCAATCGGGACTGTGGTCAATCGGGACCGTGGTCAATCGGGACCGTGGCCAAACGGGTGCCACTCCTGTTGGGTCATGCAGCTTGGTCGGGATACTCCTTAAGGTCCCCGCTCAATACTAAATGCCTGTTTTCCACAATAGGATGCCCACGGACAAAGATGTACGCAGAGGTTGGATACTTTTGGGACAGACTTCGTATTTGGCACTGGTTACATCGTAACGCGAACGGTCTCCAGAGAGGAAAGAGCTGTTTTCGCTTTTCCGCTCCTTTTATTATTGCCCCTCCTATGGAGACTTGACCGTATCGGAATGACAACACATGGTGTTATCGTGATGAATAGCGTTATGGTCTAGCTTTGCAAACATCTAGCGCAATAGCGTGTTAAATCGACCAAATTTCAACGATTGACTACAGATGAGTGGAACTCTTACTTTTGTATACTTCTTAGCGATTAGACACATTGGTAAATCTACTATAGCGAACATCTCGTCGATGACTGACCTTGACATATATTGTCAAGATCAATGTCCTGAGTAATTTTCAAAAGATTTTAGTTGGCCATCATTGTTTATTAAAAAGTTATTAACAAAAGAAGTTTAATGCTTTTGCACGCATTTTTAGCTGTCCACGCGAAAGAAGGAGTTATATGTTGAGTTAGGTTAGTTTAAGTTAGTTTAGGTTAGATTTTTGTGGGCAGGGGCTGCAGGGTAGAAGCTCCGCAGGCGAAATCCCTCGCCCACCCACACTGCATAAAAAACTGGAATTTGCAAATCTATAAAAGATCTATGCATATGAATACAGGAGATGTGAAGCTCCTCCTCTTGCACTCCCCGCAAAAATCTAACCTAAACTAATCTAATCTAAGCTAACTCAACTGCCAACGCGAAGACTGTAAAATCATGGTAATCACATGGGTGATATTAGATGAGTGGAATAGAGTGATAAATATAGACCTCGTTTAGGGCTATAAACACGAAAAGAAGCGGATGGGGACGAACGTCGCGTCGCTTTGCGTGGAAAGTCGAAAACATAGATTTCATAAAATGTAGAATTGTAAAACTGATTTTACACTCTTCGCGTTAACGGGTAATGTAGGCGAAGTCCTTCCCCCACCCACATTTCCTCTATTCATATGTATAGATCTTGTATAGAATTGCAAACTCCAATGTTTTATGTGGGAGTGATGCACTTGGACACAGTACAATTGGACACCGTTCATTTGGACACGGAAACTTGTACACGGTTCAATTGGACACCGTACAGTTAGACACAGTAATTTTAGATACAGTAGCATTTGGACACAAAAAATATTAATCTTTTACACCGTTTATTTGTACACAGAAAAGTTGTACACCATTCAGTTGTACACGGAAAAGGTATACACCGTCCAGTTGTACACTGTTCAGTTGTACACATAAAAGTTGTACATCGTTGTACATCGTTCGCTTGCACACCGTTTGATTGTATATGTTACGGGCAAAGTCCGCAAGGTGTACAGAGTCGGCATTGCCCAACGCTGCTGGGCAAAGCCCGCTGAAATGGTTGATTAGCTGACATTGCCCGGTTTTATGTGGGCAAAGTTGGCACTGCCCATCCAGTGATGGGCAATGTCGGCAACTATTATTTCTTTGCAGGATTGTCCCGATTGCGCACATTAAGCATCGGACACCAAGAAATTTTTCGATCGGACACATTTCCGAACGGACACAGTTTTCATCGGACACAGTTCCGATCGGACAGTTTTCATCGGACACAGTTCCGATCAGACACAGATTCTATCGGACACATACAGTTTCCATCGGACACAGTTCTGATCGGACACAGATTCTATCGAACACATACAGTTTCCATCGGACACAGTTCCAATCGGACACAGTTTCCATCGGACACATTCTCTATCAGACACAGTTTCGATCGGACACATTTATTACCAAAATATGTTTAATGATTAGTAAATGATTCCGCATGACTTCGATGGGGTCCGTGTCTTGGACATTCCACGCCAATCGGGGTCCACCTCAGGCGGGGTAGCCTCCCTGAAGTTTATTTATATTTTTTTCGGCGGGGGTGCAGGTGGAGGGGTTCGCCTTCGCCTTCGGCGAACTCCTCCACCTGCATTACCCGCCTCACGCGAACACTGTTGAATCATCGGTACGATTCCACATGGGTTCAAGGAGGTCTATATTTTTGACTTTTCACGTCGTTGAACCAGAGTCGTACCAATTATTCGATAGTGTTAGCGTGGTGCGGGTAATGCAGCTGGTGGGTGTGTCCGATCGAAACTGTCCGATCAGAAAATATCTTCGTGTCCGATAAGTAATGTGCGCAATCGGGACTCACTCTTTCTTTGCGAACTTTGCCCGGTTTTATTGGACATAGTTGACATTACTAAAGTACTACAAAAGTAAGTAATCTGCAAAAGGTTTTAGCCGGCAGTCATTGTTAATTACAAAATTGTTAACAAACAATGTTTAATGATTAGTAAGTGATTCCGTATGAGTTCGACGAGGTCCGTGTCTTGGACATTCCACGCCAATCGGGGTTCACGGCGGGCGAGGTTGTTCCCTTGAAGTTTGTTTACATTTTTTTGGCGGGGGTGCAGATGGAGGGTGCTTAGCCAAAGGCGAAATCCCTCTATCTGCATTACCCGTTGCGACGCCGAAAATCAACGACGTTCGCGACCGCGTAACTAGCCCACGTTCCGCCGTGATCGTGGGGAGCCACGGGGGAATTAGAAGCCTAATTGGATGGTCGGTGAGGATCAATCCACGGTACAATTCGGGACTGAAAGTATTGGGTGCCAGGTGCGCGAGCGCACCACTCAAAAGTCGACACGAACGATATTGCAAATGATAGCTCCGCGGTGAGCAATAGCGGGCGAGGATCGTGTGTTATGAGAGCCTGGAGAGGAGAAAGTCAATATAGAGTCCAATAATGTAACAAGTAAATATATTTGATAGAATGGTAACAAGTAAATATAATTGAGAATTGGCAGTAACGATCACACGAAATCAAAGTAAATACCATAAACACAAGAAATCAGATACGTAGATATGGTACGGAATGTAACCACGCGGGAAATCGGTCTTTTATATCTTGGTGATTATCACGCACACGACGCCGATTCTGGAGACGCGATCGCGTCGGCGTCGAGATCTCGCGGATCGGTCGTGACGCTAAACCCCGAACGATATCGACAGGGTGGACAATTCCCGGAAAGCACACACGAGACGCAATCTTGACTGTGAACGCAATTCCCGCAAAGAGTTACTGTACGCAACAACTTTACCGCGAACGCAATTCCGTCAACGACGCAAGACGATAGATATGAGCGTTCATTTCGGTTACGGTAATAGTTATCGTTTGCGTGGAGCAACGATAACTATTACCGTAACCGAAATGACAAGACGAATCTCGCAACTATTTTTTACCGTAACCGAAATGACGCATTCCGGTACACGAGATCCTTATTGGACGCAATACGCCAGAGATCTTTAGGTACGCGGTATACAATAGATCGATACAGTACGCGAGACACCCGAAAACGAGACGAAACGAAAGTGCATACAATACGAAAGGTACGCGATACAATGCACGCGATACTCTATAAAACGATACAAATTGACTGGAGCCCGCGAATCCCGAGTGGGAGGATATAAGCACTCCGGTACTCAACACCTTGCGGTGGCTCGGTACGTTCGGGAGTGTACGGAATTATAGCATTGTCGCGGTACGGTTTCCGGAGCCGACGGGCCTCGATAACGTGCCTCCGGCAGGTTAGATCTCGATTTTTAGATTTCTACCGAGGCTCGAGGTGCCGCCTTGGCCGGGAACGGAAATGATGAAGTCGCGGAGTGAGGTTCTTACAATTTCGGGTGCTCGTCCCGCGTCGTCCTGATCTCGAGTCGAAAGGGCCTCGGAGTCGCTCCGTATTACACGCTAGCCGGGCTCGCAGTGCTGATCGCGGAGCGCGCCGGGAGGGCCTTATCAGACCGCGCATCGATCTGCGCATTATATCGATTCGGTGGCGATAGATCCGTGATTCGGCCGCTAATTCGGCTTATCCGCAACCCCTCTGGTGACGATCCTTATAATCCTTCTTGCATCGCTCCTTCCCGTCTCTACTACCAGTAGTTCTCTGCCAGGGCGGTCAGACTCCGACAGGGACGAGGCGGAAAGATCCTCCACCCGCTCTGGCCAGCGGGCCCGCCTCGGTATCCGGGAACAGCGGCTTGCAGTTATGCTGGCGAGCAGATACTCTGCTCGGTACTCCGAGGGTGCGGTAGTTTGGAGCTGTGCTCCGGTATTGCTGAGAGTCCGCTAGGACTCGGCTCCTCCCGGGCTCCCGATACTCGCTTCCAGTCAGGCGCAGGACTTTCTCTCATGCTGTCCTTCGCTCCTCCGTGGCTGCCATTCTCCCTGCTGACTGTATCCTCACTCGGCTACTCTACGCTATTCCGCTCGTAATCCTTCTGTAAAAACGAAAAGAACGCGGCGGATCGCTCCCCCTCAGGTGGAGGGAGCGACTCCGATAAATCCCCCCCTCGGTCGAGCAATGCCCTTGTGATGAACGCCAAAACGTCACGTCACACCGTCCCACGCACACACTGTCGAGTCATCGATACGATTCCACATGGGTTCAAAGAGGTCTATGTTATTGACTTTTCACGTCGTTGAACCAATGTAGAATCGTATCTATGTGTACAACTGAACGGTGTACACACTTAATTTCTTTCGTGTCCAATTGCTTCTGCGTCTAAAAGTACTGTGTCCAAATGCACGGTGTCCAATTGAACCTTGTACAACTTTTCTGTGTACAGCTGAACGGTGTACAACTTTTCTGTGTACAGCTGAATGGTGTACAACTTTTCTGTGCACAACTGAACGGTGTACAAATGTCCTGTGTACAACTAAATGGTGTACAACTTTTCTGTGTACAAATAAACGGTGTAAAAGATTAAGATCTTTTGTGTCCAAATGCTACTGTATCTAAAATTACTGTGTCTAACTGCACAGTGTCCAATTGAACCGTGTAGAAGTTTCCGTATCCAAATGAACTGTGTCCATTTGCACGATGTCCAATTGTACTATGTCCAAGTGAAGGCGACTCTTTTATGTCATGTGGGCGGGGGATGGGCGGAACCCCTCTTAAAACTTAACTTCCGTTGAATTGCCAATATTTTATATTTGGTATTTATATACATATGTAGAGGAATATATCACTAAAATTTCAGCTCGCTAGCTCATGGAAGCCTTTCGGAAGTACAGCCTTCTCCTCGAATGCTTTATTACGCATGATAGGGTTAGCGTTCCGAAATTCATTGAAAAGTCACTACGTTTCGAAATACTGCGCTCGGAACGAAACATGTGTAGAAAGGTAGCCCCGCACTTTTTGAATTTCATTTTTTTTCTCAATTGTACTAGGTTGTGCTACGTTTGTGCCAATTTGTGCCGGAAACCTCTATTCACTAATTTGAAGCATTTTTCAGAAAAAATAAAAAACCCAACTTGGTGCTAGTCCCGCACTTTTTGAATTTTTAAGTTTCAAAAATTGTGCTGCATTATTGTACTACGTTTGTGTAATTTGTGCCGCAAATAAATTAAAAACTTCAACCACAATCGAAAAAATAACAAATTTTCATTAGCTGCGCACTTTTTCGCGTTCAAGCTCAATTTTTTTCCTAACTAGGCATTAACTTGTGCCGCGTTGTCGTTGAAAAGCATTTTGATATCGTTCCGTTTCGATAAAAAATTTCACAAAGATGAATACAAAAAGTCTATATAAATCACACTGCATCGCAAACATTAAATTTCTGCAAGTTGTGATGTCTTCTTATGTTAAGTATAAAGTAAAGCAAATGATAGAAATTCCGATAACTATAGGATCAATAAAAATTCATGAAAAAGGGGTGAGGTTGAAAAATTTAAGACTAGAACCCGATTTATGACGCTTGAAAAAGGTGCAAGTTTAGGATTTTTTATGAACACAAAATAAAGTCCATCTTTCTGAAACTTTCAGGGTTATTTATTGTAAATTCCAACAATAGGAAAAAAGTGCTAATATTTTAGTGATTGTATCGATCAAATCTGACAATCCTCTCGATGTTCAGAAGTTCAAATACTCGTGTGAGACGTAAAAACTTTCTAATTTCCTGCGCGCCAACGGGACTTGTTAAAGTGACTTTTAATACACAGTTAGGTAAAAGTTCAGAAAAGGGAGCCCCTTCCAATGACCTTGATCTTGACATATGTTGTTAAGGTCACCCTCTTGAGTGATCTTCAAGAGGTTTTAGCCGTCGCTCGTTGTTCATTAAAAAGTTATAAATAAAAGAAGTTTGAAAAATGTGCGAGTTAAAATTAGTAGTTAAGACGTAATATATGGAGATCTACATATGTCGAAGCAGTACACCTAAGTATACACTTTCCCAGCATATTCAAAGATTTTCAACGATTTAATAAATTTGAAAAGTATATGCTGGGTATATATAGGAGTTATTTATGATATAGTAGTTATTTTGAATATTAAAAGCCATAAACAACGAATATGCATATGACCGAAGGTAGGAAAGTCATTAAAGAAGTGAATCGTTAATATATAGAATAGTTTCTTTTAATATAAGTACAAATTATTCTTCACTTTAACCAACAGCACAAAAAGTTAAATACAAAGTATTCTCTGCTTTAACCTAACCTAACCTAATCCGATTCTATTTTCCGAAACTGGAGCCCAGAACACATACGCTTCGCTCCTCTCCGCCAAGGGTAGGTTAGGTTAGGTTAGGTTAGGTTGAGTTTCTGCAAATTTATCCTATGAATAATAATATTGCTGAATAAAGTATATGAATCTGAAATATTTATTATTTTTCTTTGTTACTTTGTCCTTCTTTTGTTAATAACTTCTTAACAAACAACGAGCGACGGGTGAAACCTTCAGCGTGCTACTCGGGGAAGTGACCTTTGTATTATATGTCAAATTCAAGTCTTTACTTCGTGTGAAAAGTCGGAAATCCATACAAAACCACTGAACTTATTTTGTTAATAACTTTTTAACAAACAACGAACAACGGCTAAAACCTCTTGAAGGTCACTCAGGAGAGTGACCTTGACAACATATGTCAAGGTCAAGGTCATTGGAGGCGGCAGTAGTCGAGTTGGTTAAGACGCCCGCACAGTATGAGGAAAGTCCCAGGTTCGAACACTGGCTGGGGCAGTGTTGCCAGAAATGGCACTCTTACAGCACGCGGTAGTATGTGGGAATGGTTTCGCGACGATCGCACGACGCTCCAACAGTCCGTGTCACACGATCGTCACGAAACCATACCTGCTCCATCCCCACCACATACTACCGCGTGCTGTAAGAGTACCATTTCTGGCACCACTGGCTGGGGTAACATTTTTCGCAGCGAATATAATTTATTCTAATAGAACTATTCGATTCTAATTTAGTGAGATTGTTTTCTGGCAAAATAAGAATAATAACTGTGTATTAAAAAGTCACTCTAACAAATCCAGAGTATTTGAACATCTGAACATCAAGATGATTGCTAGATTTGATCGATACAATCACTAAAATATTAGCAATTTTAATGATTTGCTGACGAAGTAATAATATCTATAGCGTTAATAGGAAAAATATTTTTATTAAAAAATAATGATATTAATATTATTTATTATAATGTTTATAATGGTGCCTCGTAGCCAGAGTTGCAACTTGGCGGGCAATGTGGAGCCTGTAATTCTTGCCTGAATCAAAAGAACCAAATATATTATTAATTTTCATATAATTTTAGGGTCCCATTTGCCTACATTCCCAATAGCCTGCAGCTTCGTTTGCTTACAACGTTTTGCCGACAGCTCCGATTGTCTACAAGCGCTATTACACACATGTAACAATTAAAAATACGAATGTACATTTGCGCACATGACGTTATTGCGCACATACATATTGCACACATGACTTTTTATGTACTTGGCGTCGCGACGCTACCGCGTCACTTGATATAGCATTTATAGCATACACCATATAACATCTCTCTCTCTCCCTCTCTCTCCCCTCCCCCTTCCCGCCCCCACCCCACACACCCCTCCCCACACACCTCTCCCCACACCCCTCCCCTTCCCCACCCCTCTCCCCTCTCTCCCCCTCTCACTCCCCCCTGTCTGGTGGACGTGTGTCACATCGCTTCGTAAAGGTGATAGTTTTTACGGTGGTTCGAGAGGTTTTATGTGTACGAGTGTTCACATAGGTAACGACATAGATCATGAGTCAGATGTGTCATCTAGTCGGAATATGCTGATTTATAAGTAAGAGACGTGAATTTTCACATAGGATTCAGATGCTCACGAGCGTTAGGTGTCCGTAAAAGTGCCAACGTGTATACGTCGGCGCGGACGCTGAATTAACTAATTTGTGGACGCAGTTGTTGTCTACCGATAACGGTATCGGTCGATAATCCCGAAATGAATGAAACTGAATATCCGAAGTATCGCTGTTCGGCATGTAAGAAGGAAGTGAAAAACCTGGTACTGCGGTGCAGGCCGTGTGGGAAGTTTTTGTTCCATCCTGGATACGTAATTAAGCACAGGATTTATAAGGGCAGTAAAATAGTAAAGTGTGAAGGACCATTTGAGGAGATTGCGATTGTGAAAATGAAGAAGACATCTGCATCGAGCAGTGGTAGGAAAAGACTTGGATCGACAGGATCGACAGGATCAGCTAATACGTCGGGATATAAACAACCGCTTATGGACGCGAAAATTGACTGGTTAGTCGAAACAGTGAAGGAAATGAAAGATGAAGTAGCATGTAAAAATGAAATCACGTCGATGATTAAACACATTATTCAAGAGGAACTGGAAACCTTTAAACGGGAACTGGAAATGGTGAAGAGGAATATGCAAGAAAAAATAATGGAGAGTGGACAAAAAGCTATAGTGAATCAGTAAAAGATAAGAAGAAAGAGAGCATATTAATTGTCAAACCAAAAACGGAACAAAAGAGTGAAACTACCAAGCAATTGGTAAAAGAAAAAGTAGATATAAAAAATCTAGCAGTAGGAATAACCAAACTTACAAAAGGAAGTAAAGGATCAGTATGAGAGTGGTGCACTTGGACACAGAACAATTGGACACCGTGCAAATGGACATCGTTCATTTGGACGCCGAAACTTGTACACGTTTCAATTGGACATCGTGCATTTGGACACAGTAAAGGTGTACACCGGTCAGTTGTACACAGAAAGTCGTACACCGGTCAGTTGTACACAGAAAGTCGTACACCGTTCGGTTATACACAGAAAGATGTACACCGCTCAGTTGTACACAGAAAGTCGTACACCGTTCAGTTGTATACAGAAAGTTGTACACAGGAAAGTTGTACACAGAAAGTTGTACACAGGGAAGTTGTACACCGAAAAGTTGTACACCGGAAAGTTGTACACAGAAAGTTGTACACCGTCAGTTGTACACCAAAACTTGTACATGGTTCCGTAATTATTAAGAATACGAGCATCACCTCAAATATCGATGAATTTATACTCAATCGACGCGTTTTCGTCCAAAACGAAAGAATTTGGCAGAGAAAATCGTCGCTCTGTCCCGTGAAGCGAGATATTAATTGTCAAAGTTGGTGACTCTTCAGGTTAGGATATCTGTCATACCGGCGAAATGTAGCGACACGAGCATCCTCTGTGGTCACCTGCGCATGCTGAGAGTATATGAAGCGAGATTCCACGCAAAGCAAAGTTCTGCATTGTAACTTCCACGTAGTACTTTTGATCACCCCAAAGTTTTGTTAGTTTATTATGTGAAAGAGTACTAGGAGACGGGCTTCGCCCTCGTGCTCTTCCACCCAAGCATATACTTTCCCAGTATAAAAAATTAATAATATTAAAATAAGAAAGTTTCTACTGGGAAAGTACATACTTGGGTAGAAGAGCACAAAGAGACGGGCTCCGCCCGTCGGTATGACAGATATCCTAACCTGAAGAGTCACCAACTTTGACAATTAATATCTCGCTTCACGGGACAGAGCGACGATTTTCTCTGCCAGATTCTTTCGTTTTGGACGAAAACGCGTCGATTGAGTATAAATTCATCGATATTTGAGGTGATGCTCGTATTCTTAATAATTACGGAACCATGTACAAGTTTTGGTGTACAACTGACGGTGTACAACTTTCTGTGTACAACTGACGGTGTACAACTTTCTGTGTACAACTTTTCGGTGTACAACTTTCCTGTGTACAACTTTCTGTGTACAACTGAACGATGTGCGACTTTCTGTGTACAACTGAGCGGTGTACGTCTTTTTGTGTACAACCGAACGGTGTATGACTTTCTGTGTACAACTGACCGGTGTACAACTTTCTGTGTACAACTGAGCGGTGTACGTCTTTCTGTGTACAACCGAACGGTGTATGACTTTCTGTGTACAACTTTTCTATGTACAACTGAATGGTGTACAACTTTACTGTGTCCAAATACACGGCGTCCAATTCAACCGTGTACAAGTTTCGGTGTCCAAATGAACGGTGTCCATTTGCACGGTGTCCAATTGTACTGTGTCCAAGTGGAGGCGACTCATCAGTATTATTCTTGGATGCGAGAGTGAGAGAGAGATAAAAAAGCTGAAGGATACAGTATGTGAGAAGTTGGGTGAAGACTTCGAGATCATGGAACTAAAGAAGATAAAACTGAGGATAAAAATTATAAATGTTGGTGAAGAAGAAATGAAGTTGAAGGATGAAAACTTGATAGATACGATCAAGAAGCAGAATAACATGGATGGGAGAAATCAAGGATCTTACATAAGAGTAGTGAAGACAATTGTTAAAGGAAGGAAAGAAGATAATACGCGAACTAGAGGAGAAAGAAAAGAGGAAGGCTCGTTAATTATTGAGGTAGATGAAGTGACCCATGAAGTACTACTGAGGAGAGAGAAGTTAAATATAGGATGAAGGAAATGTCCTATATTTGATCATGTCAGTGTTAAAAGATGTTTTAAGTGCTAGGGTTAGTATCATATTGCCAAAAATTGTACACGGCAGGACACATGCCATAATTGTGCAGGAAATCACAAAGCAAGTGAATGTAAGGCAACTAAGAAGAGATGTGTGAACTGTATGTACAAGATTAAAACGTACAATCTAAAAATAAATGATGAGCATGATGCGTTGAATATGGAATGTCCGACGTTCATCAGAGTATTAAAGGAAGAAAAAAAGAGAACTGGTTGGTCTTTTACTAAATAGCAACTACGGAAAGAGTTACTTGTGTACTTAAATGCTCAAAGTATGATGGCGCATAAAGAAAAGATTCAAGACCAGATTATGAAGAGAATAAATCCGGCGCTCTTAGCATTATCGAAAATCAGACTGATACCAGACATTGAAGATAGTGAGATGAACGTGCCGGGTTATAGTGTTGTTAGTTGTGACGCGGAAAATAGGAACACGGGAGGAGTTATGTTATATATAAGAAACGATATCAAATACGAAGTAATATTAAAGGAAAAAATATGTGGGATGGTATCGAAAGTGGGATAAAGATGACAAGAATCCTTGATGATCCACACAAGAATTTACTGAGATATGGTACAATAAAATAGAAGAACGTAATGTAACAACTGGCTTGCGCGTAACATGTCTTGACTCGCTCGTTGCCAGATCTCGACTCCCTTCGCGCTACTCACGCCGTTGCGTGGTCGCCCGCGGAAACAAAATAACATAAATCGTCAAACGCATATCAAACTGAACGCGATCACCGCGCTATCAAAACAAAACTAAATTTACAACGTCGCGTTTCCAAAAACTAAAACAATCTTCTTGCCATTCTACAAATAATATGTAACTGTTGGTGTATAGCGATAGAAGTGAGAGATAGTGCGTACAAAGACGTGTTTTTGGAGGATACCACTCACCGAGTGCGTCAGATGATGATTTTATAAGATTTTTAGAGGATATAGTAGCAGATATAGTAGACCTATTGGTAATGAAAAGAAAATGTATAATGATAGGGGACTTTAATATAGATTTAATGACAGACTCGTTTTATGCGAAGAAGCTAAGAACAGAAATGTCATGTTTAGGTATGAAACAATATATTGATAAACCAACAACACTTATAAAAGATAATAAAACATTGATAAATTTAGTTTTTGCTAATATTAAGGTGAATTGTAAAGTACATGATAAGCCTAAAATAACAGATATTCGTGGATAAGCGTTGAATTTAATATAAACAACGAAGGTGGAAAATATAGGGAATTTATTAGTAGGGATTATAGTAAATTTCATATCGGCGACTTTTTAAAAGCAGTAGAAGAAAAAATAGATCATAGAGATGATTTAGATGTAAACATTAGAGCAGAAAAATTTGTTCAGAACATGGTAAACGCATTAGATATGGCTGCACCAAAGAAGAAATTTTTAATTCCAAAGATATGAGAAGGGAAAAAATGGTATTCGGATGATATAAGAATAGCTACAAATAAAAGAGATGAAGTATATAGTAGAGCGATGCATACGGGTAGTGAATAAGATTGGTTACAATTTAAGGTGGAAAGAAATGCAGTAGTTAAAATGATTAGGAAGAAGAAGAAAGATTATTACGAAAATATGATAGATAATAATAAAAATGACCCTGTAATGATATGGAAAACATTGAAACAAGTAATAAGAGGAGAAAATACGGGTGTAAAAGAAATAAATAATATAGATTTTGAAATATTAGAAAATATAGGGGAATGTACTTTAGCAGATAAATTTAATTTATATTATATACAAAGTATTGATAGTATAATTAAGTCTATAAGAAGAGAGGATAACAAAAATCATAGAATTATTTATAGAAAATAAGGGAATTATAGAGAATTTTGAACCGATAGATGCACATAAGTGCAGCGAATTGTTGAATTTGCCACGTAAGTAAGGAACGGATGAAGGAATAACTAGTGATATATTGAAAGCAAGTTTTTATGTGATAAAGGAGGAATTGGTGAAAGTAATAAATGATTCATTAAGTAAGGGTATATGTCTGAAAGGATGGAAAATATCCACAATTATACCGATTCCGAAGGTAGAAAAACCAAATAAAGCAAGTGAATATAGACCAATAAATATTTTGCCAATTTATGAGAAAGTATTAGAATTAGTAGTAAAAGAACAGATAGAAATGTATTTACAAATTAATGACATTATAACAGAACATCAATCGGGTTTTAGGAAAAACCATTCTTGTGAGACAGCAATACAAACGGTGATCGATGATTGGAAATTGTTAATCAGTGAAGGAGAAATTGTAGGATTAATAGTTTTAGATTTAAAACGGGCATTCGAGGGTAGATAGAGAAAGATTGGTAGAGAAATTATATCAATATGGAATAAGAGGGATGGTATTAGAATGGTTAAGATCATATTAAGCGGTAAAACGCACCAAGTTAGATTTAACAATCAATGGTCAAAACGAATGACAGAGTACGGAGTCCCACAAGGATCGGTACTAGGACCTTTGTTATTTTTGTTATATATAAATGGTATTCATAGTTTTTAACTCGCGTACACTGGCAACTATCGGATGGTCAGATAAGATTGTTTCCAATTTTTTATTAATAATAGTAACTACAAAGTTACTCACTCTAGAAATCTATGCAGCTACGCGCCAACAAATTTTGTTCGCGAGATATCGCGTGTAAACCATAATCAAAAGTCAACACCCAGTATATTATAAAATCGTAAATACAAGTTTTTTGGGTGATCAATAAAAATTGGACACCCTATATATTATAATCCAAAGTCGAACCCCAGTATATTATAAAACCGCAAATAGAAGTGTTTTGGTTGGTCAATTAAAATCGGACACCCTATATATTATAATCGAAAGCCGACACCCAGTATATTATAAGATAAGATGAAGTGAGATACCCTATATATTATAATTAAAATAAGACCTCTATAAAACCGGAAATTACTAACAATAAGATATTTAGATATACCGCTAGCGCCTCTCGCGGCAAAAGTATTAACTAGAGAGACACCATCGACGACGACGACGACGTTTCTTCAATGAAATTTTCGAGATTTGCACTTTGCATCGTAATATCTGCACTCGTAGTGCACATAGAAAAAAAATAAAAACACTTTTATAATATAATTCGACCCCAAGCTCTCCATTGAGGTTACTCTGAAAATGATCTTTTCAGAGGTTATTAAGATCTGATAATCTAAGCGTCTCTGAAAACGTCGCTTCGCGTATACTTGGCGCGAGACACTACCGTGTCTCTTGATATTTTATTTACTTTGCCTAGAATGTAAGACACTTAATGTAAAAAATAGCTGAGAAAGCTAATAAAAATCATTCTCTCTCTCTCTCTCTCTCTCTCTCTCTCTCTGCGTGCGTGCGTGCGTGTGCGTGCGATATGCGCGCGAGCACGAGGTATTAGGTTATCAGATTATAGAAAGGAGAGATTCTATAATATTTAAAAGAATTAATATAACCTTGACCTGATCATAGCAATCCAAGATCAAATCTATGATACCATTAAACACTTAATTAAATTATTATAAACCTTACAACTTCCCAAAATGCATGCTTTTCAAGATATCTCGGCACTTCTCATACACACTATAGTATATGTTGCGCATTAAGGGGGTATTCTAGTGTAGCATGTCGGAAAAATCGATTTTTTTTTTGCATATTTTGCAAGTATATGGCATGGAAAATATGTCTGCGAGAAGATTTAGCCCGATTCGCAAAATTAACAAAGTAATAGCACCTAATAGAAAATGACCTCTGGTGCGCGCTCGGCGGTTGGACCGCGCGGCACACCACAGAGCATTGGTTAGTATTTTAGGTAGGGTCGGAAGACCGTTATTCTTTGAAGGTCGTACATTTGAATTGGGGCCTTTGTATAGTACAGGTTTTTACCTGTGAAGGAGCATTTGCTTTCTCAGCGCAGAAGACAGTGTGGCTTGGAACGTCGAGGCGAGTGGACACAAGTTAGATTATTCGTAAATTTCTACGCTAAAGTAACCTGAAAATGGATAAGAAAGGTACGAAAGATGCTCGCACTCGTGCGGATCGTCAGAAGAAACGACAGTTTCGAGGCAACCAACACACAGCTGAGCAGGACTCGGAATTTACGAGCACGTCGGCAAAAAAACTGCAAACTGCGAAAGATATCAACTTCCCTGTTTCGAATGAATTTGGTTACTGTATTTTAAATTTTTTCGCAGTTTTTTCAACAATTGCATCTCTTGTGATTATTAAAAATTGCAAACGTAATATGCAATTCTCCCAGACGCCAAATCGAGGTTTAGGATTCAAAATTTACGTAAAGTGCAGCTGCAATGAAGTATACATCGATTCATCGCCATTTATTAACAATGCATACGAAATAAACCGTCGAATTGTTTTTGTTTTGCGGATTTGTGGTGTTGGACGAGAAGGCCTGAATTTATTTTGTAGTTTGATGGATATTTGTCAGGGCATTGCTGCAAACACCTATTATGCCTGCCTTGAAAATATCTATGTAGCAGCATCTGCAGTGTACAGTTGCATTTTAAAAGAAGCAATTGAAGAGGAGAAGGAAAAGAATAAAGAAGCTGGAAATATTGAAACACATTTAACGGTTTCCGGCGACGGAACATGGAAAAAAAAGAGGATTCTCATCTTTATTTGGTGTGTCTACTCTAGTTGGAAAATATTCTAACAAAGTAATCGATGCTATGATTAAAAGTAGCTTTTGCCAAGCGTGTAATTTGTGGAATAACAAAAAGGACGACAATATTGCTAAATATAATGAGTGGTATGAAATACACGAAGAAACGTGCTCCAGAAATCATGAAGGCAGTGCGGGTAAGATGGAGATCGACGCTGTCACTGAAATGTTTGTGAGATCGAAGGAGAAACACGGAGTTCTTTACGTGAAATATATTGGAGACGGGGACAGTAAAACGTTTAGGGGAATTTTAAATGTGGATCCATATGCAGAAGATGAAATTACTGTGATAAAAAAAGAGTGCGTCGGTCACGTGGAAAAGAGAATGGGCACGAGACTTCGTAATGCGAAGAAACATAATAAAGGTATCGGCGGTAAAGGTGCTGGAAAGTTAACGGATAAAATGATTGGTGAACTCACGACGTATTATGGATTGGCTATTCGCAGACACCCAGACTCTGTCGAGGAAATGCGGAAAGCAATATGGGCCACGTATTACCACAAAAGCTCCTCCGATAATAAGCCGCAACACCAAAACTGTCCTCCGGGTGAAGAGAGCTGGTGCAAGTGGAGTAAAGCTGAAGCCGAAGGTACACTCGCAAGCTTCCATCACGCTAATCCGCCTCTTACTGATCAAGTATTGGAGATAATTAAGCCTATTTATGAAGATTTGTCATCGGATGAATTGTTGGAACGTTGCTTAGGAGCAGAAACGCAAAATAACAATGAATCTCTCAATTCATTGATTTGGACTTTTGCTCCAAAACATCTCCATGTTGGCGTGAAAGTTGTTGAAATAGCAACATTCTTGGCAGTTATCATTTTCAATAAAGGATTTATGCCAATTTTAAAAGTTATGAACGTGATGGGAGTTAATATTGGTCAGCAAGCGATGATGTACGCAAACTCCCGGAACGAAGCTCGTATCACCCGCTCGGAGCGGCGCTCCACTAACTTCTCTCGAGACCAGAGAATGAATCGCAGGGAAGAGAGATCAGCTCTGCAGGACTTCTACGAACAAGAGGAAGGTCCCCTGTATGGCCCTGGGATAGCCGATTGATCGTAAGTAACATTATCTCTACGTAATCAGTATGAAAAACTTTAAACGTGTTTTTCTCGAAACCATGTTTTTCCAATTGGTTCCCATGATATCTCAAAAACCAGTTAATCAATTAACTCAGGCTTTTGCACACATCTTCAGTATATGTGTGGCTATAGCCCCTACCACAATCAAGTCGAAATATTGTTTTTTGGAATTTCCACAGCCCTTCAATGGTGAAAAAAATGGCACAAATCGAAACTTAATTTTCTCAATGACGTCATGTTTTAAATTTTCAACATTTTTTTTCATTCTGGTACCTGCTATAGCCACACTCATACTAATTAAGAATCTCTTTGGTTTTTTTGTTTCAGATGAGCAGAGCAGCTGAAATCATGGGAACCATGGACCAACTTTTTTTTTCATGTTCATATTTAATATCATGTGCAGCGCTTATTTATAGTTATTGTATAATAAAAAAATTTAGAAACATACACCAAATATGTATGAATAAGCAGGGTAAACCCTGCCTCAAAAAACCTTATACTTTTTTCCAAAAAAATTCACGAAAATAGCATACAAATTTCGCTTTCACACTAGAATACCCCCTTAAGTAAGCATAAATTTATTCTTGAAAACGTTATGTTTGTTACAGATGCTTCAATTATTCATTTCGTACTTTACAATGATTTGTTCGATATGACAGTACTCACAACATCACATTCAAGATTACGATAAATTTGTGGACTACTCTCAGGAAAGAAAACAAAGATGATATATTGTAAATTTTAAAATACAATACCGCACAGTAATTTATACTTTCGATATTTTATTTAATTTTATGATCTAACTTTTTTTATGTTCTGGATTGTTGTATTACGTCCAGAGCTCTACGCCGCAGGAAGAGCTCAATTACAAGGAGGATATAACAGACACCCTCTCATTTATTGTTATACTAGAGAAGAAATTTGTGAATTGAAAAAACTGATGACAATCTAATCACGAAGTGACTGGTAAAGTCGATTCTATTATCGTAAATTGGATATATATCCGCTCGTTTACCTCGTTTTTAAGTAAAGAAATTCAATCCCTATTATCTAGAATAATACTCTATATGATCTCTGATGTGATCCTTTGAGATTTATAGCAGAAAAATACGAAAAAATACGGAATTAAACTGAATTGCTTCGAGGTACTTGGCTAGCTAACTATTGATTTCATATTTACTTTTGATTTTTATAGTTTTTTAAACTTTTTGTTGCGTACAAGGTGGGATTTTTTATGTACTTGGCGTACTTTTTTTACCTTTGTGAGGTCTTTTTAGTGGGAACTCATTGCTTTTTGTAAATTTTTTATATTTTGAGATATCTCAAATCCGCTCTCTCCCCCTCCCCTCCTCCTCTCTCCCTCTCTCTCTGTCGCCCCCTCTCGCCTCTCGCTCTCTCGCCCTCTCGCCCTCTTGCTTTCTCGCTCTCTCGCCCTCTCGCTTTCTCGCTCTCTCACTCACTCGCCCTCTCGTCCTTCCGCTTTCTCGCTCTCTCATCCTCTTACTCTCTCGCTCTCTCACTCACTCGCTCTCTCGTCCTCTCGCTCTCTCGCTCGCTCACCTTCTCACTCTCTCGTCATATTAATCTTTACAATTTTCTTATTGGATTGGATCGTCGTCGTCATCGTCGCCCTCTCGCTCTCTCATTCACTCGCTCTCTCATTTACTCGCTCTCTCACCCTCTCGCTCTCTCACTTACTCGCTCTTTCGCTCTTCCACTCTTTCGCCCTCTCGCTTTCTCGCTTTCTCGCTTTCTCGCTCTCTTTCTTTCTCGCTTTTTCGCTCTCTCGCTCGTTCACCTTCTCTTTCTCTCTTGTCATATTAGTCCTTAAAATTTTCTTATTGGATTGGATATCGTACATCAAATGCAGTGTGAATTCTCCATAACCTAACGTGCCTATGTGAACGCACCTTGAGGGACAAACTCGCTTTGCTTGTGTGTGTGCAAACATACGTACGTGAGTCTAAACCTGAAGCTGAATCTGAAAAACGGAACGTCACAATTCTAGCATACGATTACGATATCTCAGGATAGACTGCACCAATCTTATTCGAATTGGTCGCAACCGAAAGCTTGCATCCATATTATATTATTAAAGTGCCGTTAGATTTTTAAATAAGGCTTTAGTTCCTGAGATATCAAATATTGTGCGGGATCCAATGTTCGTGTTCAGATTCCGGCACTGACTGCTGATTCCGTTCGGAAGAGAACGTGCGACGTGAAAAGTGACCACTCGGTGATCACAGCAAGGACTGGGGCGTGTGATAGGAGTTCACTAATTCAAAGGAGTGTTCGTTTAACCAGTTTATTGTAACACAATCAAATAAAATTAACAAAAAGTCAGTCACGAATGGTATCGCGAGAACGCGAATCTGCGTGAACGTACAGTCCGTTGAAGCGATCGAGCGGAGATCTTGCACGCGAGTATCTGCTGGTGCTGAATAACGCGAAGTTGCTCCACTGATGCACTCCGAACTCGATCTCGAGAATTTCGAACGATTTCAATTGCGGCCGAACTTGGGCGAAATAGAATTGTACTGTCTGCGATAACGATTCGTTAGCGAACGAGACTGAATCTGATCTGTCTTTGTTCCCGATGTGCGATCGACAGCGACGTCTCTTGTTTGTCGCCTTCGGTGGAGAACAATAGGCATACACGACCAAACAAGCGATGTCTTTCGTCTCTGTCCATCGCACGTGAGAATTTAAACCGTGCGAGCGAGATCGTCGGTGTTCGCGCCCGTACGAGGTCAATTTTCGATCGCGAACTACGCAAATATTGTGAAACTTGGATAGAGCGCGACAAACATCTTGTGCTCGATTTGCCACGCAAGACTCGACGAAATTTTAATCGAAGTCAAATTACATAAATTGTCTGACCGTGGTCCGAATCCCGAACAAATATGAATCCTTAATACGCCAGTAATTATACAACAAAGCAAATGACTATTCGACCAATCTGGCAATGGCGTTCTTTATTTAATAATGATGTTTCGACCATACGGTTTGTGGCCCTTTTCAAGTTACAAAGAATACTCTACAAATTAATGATAATTGAAACAATATAACAACTTGAAAATTAACAACTGACAAACATACTTACAAAAAATTATAGATAAATAAGTATAATAAATAAGCAAATTACAGTACGGCCTTCCAGGGAAATAAGACGTATTACAGCGCGTCTAGATCACACGAACGGCAAAGACAAAATAACAGGTCCAATAAACAGGTCAGATCTCACGAATCGCAACAGTAGAATAACCAGATCGAAAAACATTTTCCATATATACGTAAGAAGGACGAATCATAATCGAACGAGACTGTCATACACTATGTTTAAATTTTCAGTATCGGTCTGCAAATTGATAGCATTGTCACAAAAGTTTTTAATAAAAAACATTTCAGCGATCTGTCTTTTACGCCAGTGTTCTTCTTTATGTAACACAATAGGATTAGACCAATCAAATTCATGATTGTTAGACAGTCGATGGTCAGCCACTACTGACAAGGGGAGGCCACGCTCTGCTCTCCGCCGATTTTGATGAAACTTGCAGAAGTTGTAGGAGATATTATGTAAGAAATACCTATAAAATACTTTTTCTGAATGGGCCTTAGGAGCCGAGTTATAATTAATTATAGGCGAGTGGCCATTGTACGTAACCGTATATAAATAACAGTATCTCAGAGATCTCTACAAGAATGAGCGTAGCGCTGCAAGCCAGGTGCTTCGCTATAAATCTGTAGATCGTCGATTCAAGCCTGGGTTTTGCAATTTTTCAAATTTTTTATATTGATATAATAATATATGAGTATAGAAAGAGAGAGAGAAATGAAAGGAACAAAAGAATAGAAACTTTTAAGAAATATTAAAAATTATAAACATTAAAAATATTAAAAATTAAATATTATACTGACAATTTTTGGGATGATACTTGTCGTAAAAGCATGTAAAGCATAATACTTGTAAACATTGTTTATAATTTTTAATATTTCTTAAAAGTTTCTATTCTTTTGTGCGCGGATGATGTAACCACCATTTTGATGACGTCATCGCTATTCTTAGAAATCCGCCCTGCATGAACGCGTCCGAACCTGCACAGTAGCACGGATGATGCAACCGCTATTTGTAGATTGTTCGAAACTGCGCAGTAGCGCGGATGACGCAACCGCCATTTCTAGATTGTTCGAAACTGCGCAGTAGCGCGGATGATGCAACTGCCATTTTTGATGACGCAGTAGCGCGGATGACGCAACCGCCATTTCTAGATTGTTCGAAACTGAGCCGTAACGCGGATGATGTCGCGATTATTTTTTAATTTACCCACCGGATGTGGTTTTCCGCAAAGATGTCGCGACGCAGTAAGTGATGCATATATAAGATGTAGAGTGCATCCGATTGGCCAAACACGACGATGTTCACGGTGCTGCCGGACGGTAATAAAGCATTTCTAAGCAAACTCGATATAAGAATTTTTTCTTATTTCCACTAGTAGAATATGCTCCCGCAGTTTGTCGGTTAAAACCCGGGACACCCTGTATATAGGATTAAAACAAATAAATATAAACATCATTCTGTTTCTGCCTACTACATGTGGAAGAAAGGTAGATTGATACTTGTGTCAACTCATTCACTGCTAATGTCATTCGCTGCACTGAACAAAATTGTGCACTCAATAAGAATTTTATGCTTATTCTTTACCTCAACGAATCTGGAGTAGCTAATCTCCACAATGCCAACAAACATTGTTTCCTTGGAGCAATCATAGTAGTCCTGCTGTTTCTTTTTGTAATTTGGGCTCGATCACAGATAGCAGATATTCGAATGTTTCAGGAAGCATTCTAAATTATGCGTTAATTAATATTACATTCTCTACTTAAATTCATTAAACTGTTATCTGTATCATAGACATTTCGACTAAGAAATATTAAAAAAGAGACATCCTTTACATAAATAATACCTGAAGTGAGCTTTGAATTCTTGATTTGTCAACGCCGGCAATATTGTTTCGACATAATCGGTTATTCTGTAGACTTTTCTTCTTTTTTTAAACATGTTTTCTAATATTGTAAACTCTTCATCATCACTATCACTTGATGACACATCTGTCAGTTGCTGTATTTGCAATGATAAGAGCATTGCCAAATATCGTTTTCGATTTGCATCCATTTTCACTTTCAAGCATTCCAAGAATAATTGTGTAGGTTATATTATTTCATACCTCATGCTAACACTATGCTAACACTATACTAACATAGTTCACGGAGCTTGCTATCGCTATCACGCTATTGGCTCCATGAACAGAGTTGGTAGTGTTTGCGTCTATAGCGCTAATAGCGTCTCCCCGAACGCACCCATAGACGGCCCGGCACCGATGGTCAAGGACTGCACCCAGTGTCGAGCGATCGAGGATCGAAGGTCGCGTGATGCGGTCTGTGACAAGAGCACACAGACGTAAAGCAGTAACACATTGAACAATTAACAATGAAAAACAGTGAAAGGGACAAATCAAGTGGCAGTATGACGACCTGGGTGATAGAAAATCCCGAGTTCGTGATGTGGTAACGCATTCCAATTGTGCAATATCTGTGCGACCGAGAACGCGGTATACGCGGAACGAATGAACGCCGCGTCAGACAAGGACTTATTCAGGGTGAACGGTTTTCAAAAGAACCAGACATATACCCATGTTATAGACATCTAATAATGAATGTTCTGGATCCTGCAGGTTCCGGGAGGTGTTTCGAACTGTTAATGATGAACAACTGGTACAGTGTATGCAAAATGTTGATAACTTATCCGTATTACAACTTTCCGGATTTGAAAATTGATTGGTCTGATAATTCGTGGATCTATGACGAATACAACGACCCCTGGGTGCGACGGAAGTTTCAGTTAATACACCATGACATTCTACGTATAGTACGTCAATGTATTGTAATGATGCGCCCTTTTTAGGGCGATCGTACGCAGTATTGGCTAACCACCCGCCGAGAAACGATCGCCTTGCCGACGACCATCGGGCGGCTTCCGTCCACCGTTATCGGGACGAGGGCATAGGGCGTACGCGCCCAAATAAGTACCACAGAAACGACCGGGAGCGAACCGGTTCCCGTAAGGTGTTTGTTACGCGAGCGGCAAACACCCCGCCGATACCGTACACGTACCGAACCGCTCCGATAGATCGGCGCCGGTGTGCGGCCGCTCGAGCCGCCGAATTACCGACAAACAACCCCGCGGAAAACGGGGTATAAAAGCGCGCGCCCAACCGGCGGAGAGAGATTTTCCTACGATCTCGCTGAGATCACCGTCCGTACCGATCCTAGATTCCCGAAGACGAGCTCCGCTCGCAATCCGACGACGGCCCGCTCGTCCGCCAACCAGACCGCCGGTTTTACGGCCGCCGAGTCCTCGCGCAGTCGCATCGTCCACCAGGGTGAAGTCTTCTTCGTCTCCGCCGAGCACTCTCGGCACCGATCCGCACTGCAACGGGAGTCAGCACGCAACACACAGCCGGGATACGGGGTGGAGAATTCTCCGTCTCCGCCGAGACCTCTCGGCACCGCAACGTGTGGACCTGTGGTCCTGGCAAGAACGACTCTCACGCCTGAGGTGAGGAGTTCCTCGTCTCACCCGAGTTTCTC
The DNA here is from genome assembly GCF_003672135.1 of Ooceraea biroi. Classification (NCBI taxonomy): domain Eukaryota; kingdom Metazoa; phylum Arthropoda; class Insecta; order Hymenoptera; family Formicidae; genus Ooceraea; species Ooceraea biroi. The sequence continues at coordinate 7,468,162 of NC_039510.1, forward strand.
GGGCACGAGAGGCCCGCTTTTCCTCGTACTTCCAAATCCGAGGCCCGCGACGTGCGCACAGAGAGGAAGCTTTCTTCCTCCCTGCCGAGTAAGCTCGGCCACACGGCAACGGCCATTCATCCACGGCCCTGAGGGCCACCCGTAGCCTCGAATACCGGGGGGAAACATCCGCGCTCGCATATCGAGCCGCACGTTCGGTCCGCCCCGCAGAGTTTTTCTACCTAACCCGCGTTTTCGCGTCGAGCCCGCGTACTGTCACGACGCGGCCCTGCCTATACGCGAGCGAAACCAGCGGACGCCCCGACCCCCGGGCGCCTAAAGAGCGACGCGTACGAACGCACTCAACCTGTATATAGTCATAGCCTAAATAAAGGAATCTTTGTTCATCCAACTGCATCGTTGTTCACTAGCTCGGACCTATCCTCGAACCCGTCCCGACAAGCTGGTCCGCGCTCAAGAATCCGATAGGTCGTTTCAGTATAAAGTGCGGAAAAGAGATGTGCAAGTGCCCCGAAATATATAAACTTTCTCCCACGCGAAGAAGATGGAAGTGCGCGAGCTTATCGAACTCGCAGAGCGCGTCGAGACGCTTGGCGCGTACTTCGAGTGGGAACTCAAGTGCGACGAGTACCTGCGAAGATTGCGGGAAGAGTGTGTGCGAGGAGGAAGCGTGCGAGCGGTAACCGGGCGGAGGTTCTCCGCGGTCGCTAAAATCGCGCGACTGGAGGGTGCGAGGAACCGTCTGAGACGAAGATTCTCGTACGTGGGTGCGGGACTGGTCGAGCAGACCGGACTCTTCTGGACAGAGGTGGAGACGGCGTTTAAGAATCGCGTCTTCACCGGTGCGGTGGTTAACGACAACCACGTCGAGCCGCGCCGATTTCTCGAGGATGCCAGGGACATGGTGATCGAGCGCGTACGCGGTAGCCTCGCTATGTTGAACGGTGTAAAAGTGAACACCGCGTTCAATGCCGAGGTCGTAGCGGGCGAGGCGACGGCGATAAAGACAATCACCACGAAGAACCGCGGTCTATTGCCCACGTCTGACCTTCGCGAGTGGTACGACAAACACGTGATGGAGGTCACTCTGGCGTCTCTCGACGAATTCCAAGAACGGGACAGCGGGTGGGCGTTGTCCAAGATACTGAACCTAACGGTCAACATGAACAAATATAACCCCATGCGTGCTGTATCATCGACATACCGCGTGCAATACAGGTGAAACGAGCGGTGGTGAACGTGCGAGCAACGGACAACGCGTGCTTCGCGTCGGCGGTGGTCGCCGCTCTGCATCCATGCACTAAAGACGCGGATAGGATGGTACATTACCCCGACTACACAACTGTGTTAGACGTAAGCGGTATAGACTTTCCCATGACGCTCGAACAGATCGGCAAGTTCGAGCGCGGGAACGACATATCGATAAACGTCTTCGTCGAGGATGACGATGGCAAGCGAGGGGTTATCGTTCCGCTGCGTCTAACCGAGCACAAGCACGACAAACACGTCAACCTGCTGTATGTGCCCGACAGCCGCGCGGGGTAGCCAGAACACTCCGTGTGGAACAGGGACCTCTCGCGCCTGGTCAGCGCTCAATTCAGCGGGAAGAAGCACATCTGCGATCGATAGGTTCTCGTATAAACACTCTCTTTCTCCCTTGACATTGCAGAAAAAATAATAAGCATAACGTTACGCAGGTGCCTACACTACTTCCAAACCGCAGAGCGACTGTCCGCTCACACCGTCGACTGCGAGAGCATAAACGACTGCGCGATAATTCTTCCCAGCGAGGACGATAAGCTGCTAGCCTTCCAGAACCACAAGAGGAAGGAGCGTGCACCATTCGTCGTCTACGCCGACCTCGAGTGCACGCTGGAAAAGAACGAAGAGGAGGAGGGTACTGCCAACACCGGCGCGTATCATCGGCACAGGGCGTTCAGCGTGGGATACTACGTGCGTTGCGCGTACGACGAGTCGTTGTCCGTGTACAGATCGCAACGTGGTGAGGACTGCGTGTCGTGGTTCGTCGGCGAGCTCGGTGATCTGGCGCGACGTGTCAAGGCGATCCTCACGTCCAACGTGCCGATGAGGGACCTCACCCCGGAGCAGTGCAAGTGTGAGGAACTTCGCGACGCCGCGCTGTGCCACGTGTGCGGTAAACCGTTCGCGGCGGGTGACACCCGGGTGCGCGATCACTGCCACCTCACAGGTCGTTACAGAGGCCCGGCGCACTCGACGTGCAATCTAAACTATAAGGACTCTCACGTTATCCCCGTGATATTCCACAATCTCTCCGGGTACGACGCGCACTTCATCATTGAGGACGTGGTGAACGTCTTCGAGGGTAGCGTGGAGTTACTGCCGCTGACGAAGGAGCGGTACATCGCGTTCACGAAGAACGTCGCGAACACCGAGGACAGGTACGGATGCAGAACGTGCGTGAAACTGCGGTTCATAGACTCGTATCAATTTCTCAGCGCCAGTCTCGACACACTGGAGTCCTATCTCGACAGGAGCAACATGCGAATCCTATGGTCGGAGTTTCGGCATCTTTCCGCGGAGGATTTCCAGCTCCTAACGCGGAAAGGTGTATTTCCGAACGAGTACGTTGATAGTGCCGAGAAACTGCTCGAGATTCGTTTACCGCCGCGCGAGTCGTTCCACAGTTCGTTGACCGGTGAAACGGTATCCAGTGACGATTACGCGCACGCGATAACAGTATGGGATAGGTTCTCCATTGAGACTCTCGGACAGTACAGCGACCTGTACCTGAAAACGGACGTTCTCCTCCTGGCGGATGTGTTTGAAAATTTTCGCGACACGTGCATACGAAGCTACGGTCTAGACCCGGTACACTACTTCACCCTACCGGGCTACACGTGGGACGCGATGCTGCTGCACACGGGCATCGAGTTCGAGCTGCTGACGGACGTGGATATGGTGCTGTTCGTGGAACGCGGCGTGCGCGGCGAGCTGAGTCAATGCTCGGACAGATACGCGCGAGCCAATAACAGATACGCACCGTCATACGATCGGTCCGAGCCGTCAACGTACCTCATGTACTTCGACGTGAACAACCTGTACGGATGGACCATGTGCCAACCGTTGCCCAGCTCGGGGTTTCGCTGGGTCGAGGACATCTCGACACTGGACGTGAACGCGATTCCTCCAGACTCACCCACCGGGTACATCCTCGAGGTCGATCTGAAGTATCCGCGGTATCTTCACGACGCGCATGCGGACCTGCCGTTCTGTCCTACGCGCAAGGCACCGCCCGATAAGCGGCAGGAAAAGCTACTCGCGACTCTGCGCGATAAGGAGCGGTACGTGATACACTACCGCACCTTGCAGCAATGCACGCGCCACGGTCTGCGCGTCAAGAGGATTCACCGCGCGTTGGAGTTCGCGCAGTCGGCATGGCTTCGGGACTATATAGAGCTGAACACCGGATTTAGAACGCGTGCGACGAACGACTTCGAGATGAACCTGTACAAGCTGATGAATAACGCTGTTTTAGGTAAGACGATGGAGAACGTGCAAAATCGCGTCGAAGTTAAACTCGTGACGCGCTGGGAGGGGAGATACGGTGCCGAGGCTCTGATCTCGCGACCCAACTTCCACAGCCGAGCCGTGTTCGGGGAGAATATCCTCGCCGTGGAGCTGCGCAGACTGAAGGCGACGTTCAACCGGCCGATATACGTGGGGATGTGCATACTGGACATCTCGAAGACGCATCTGTACGAGTTTCACTATTAATACATGCCGCCGCTGTACGAGGACCGGTGTCGGATCATGTACACGGACACGGACAGTCTAATATACCGCATCGAGTGCGAGGACGCGTACGCGGACATGACGCGCGACATCGCGCGCTTCGACATGAGCAACTATTCGGAGCGGACAACGCGTACGGTATGCCTCTGCGGAATAAAAAGGTGCCGGGTCTCATGAAGGACGAGAACAACGGCGTCGTCATGACCGAATTCGTCGGCTTGAGATCCAAGATGTACGAGCTGAGAGTATGCGGAAAGAATGATACGAAGAGGATCAAGGGCGTGTGCAGGAGCGTCGTGGGTAGAACGATAACGTTCGACGACTACAAGCGCTGTCTGAGCGAATCAGCTGAAATGAACTGTCGACAGGCGAGGATACAGTCGAAGCTGCATCGGGTCTACACCGTATCGGAGACGAAACTCGCTCTCAGCCCGTACGACGACAAGCGGTACGTCGTACCCAGCTCCACGAGCACCCTTCCGTCGGGGCACTATGATATCCTACGCTGACATACACAAGGGGAACGAGAAAGAACGAAGCGTGTAGATATGAAAATGTAATCTTTTATTGTAATAAACACGATACATAGTAATACACGTTCTTATATCTTTGAGTAAAAAGTATATAAATATATAAGTATATAAAAAGTATATACGACTATAACACATTGTCCCTACTGATCCAAGAATTGTGCGTCCATTCCGAGCAACTTGACATACACCTCGTTTCCCCTCCGTCGCAGCACCTTTTCCACGAGATAGACGTCCGGATTACGGGCTCTGAGCAACTCGTGCTCGTAGAAGCCGCCGGAGATCGGATTACCGCGATAGTCCTCCAACAGGTACGTCACGAGATTGGTCCGTTACACCTTCGCTACCTTAAATACCTCCCTGGTCCGATTCGGCGTATAGCCCTTCGCGAAGACGGGCTTTAAACTTGCTCACGCGCACCGTATTGCCCACGCGGAATTTCGCTGGCGCGGCGATCTTCACTCGCTTGTAAACAGTGAATAGCAGCTGTGCAGCTATGGTCGGCATGATGTCGACCGGCCGCATCGCGATAGTGCGGTGCCGCCGAGCGTTGTACTCTCTCACGAGGCGCGATAGCGCGTCTACCCATTTGTACGATCCATTGAGTGTAAACGCTTTCCACATTTCATTCTTCAGCGTACGATTGAAGCGTTCCACTATCGAGGCTTTCATTACCGAGTGCGTGGAATAGTGATTTATACCGCGCTTACGCGCTAGTTCTGCACTTGCGCGTTGCAGAATTCCTTGCCCTCGTCGGTCTGCAGTTTCCGCGGGCACCTGCCGTCGTCGCAGAATAGCCTAGCGAACGCCTCGGCCACCTCGCTGCCTGACTTACGCTTGAGCGGTACCGCCCACGCGTACTTGCTGAACGCGTCGATGATCGTTAGTATGTAGCAGTAGCCTCTGTTCTGCCGCGTGTTCGATTGCACGTCGATCAGATCCGCCTGCCACAGGTCGTCGTATCCGCGTACGATCACGCGACGGCGAGAAAAGTTTCTTCTTGCTGGCGCGTGTAACTCGCGCACCAGTTGCAGTCGGGAGCGTCCCGTTTGGCCATGTTGATATTGACCACAGTCCCGATTGACCACGTTGAAATTGACCACGTTCCGATTGACCACGTTGATATTGACCACGTTGCGATTGACCACAGTCCCAAATGACCACGGTTCCGATATTGGCCACGGTCCCGATTGACCACGTTGATATTGGCCACGGTCCCGATTGACTACGTTGATATTGCCAACGGTCCCGATTGACCACGGTCCCGATTAACCACGTTGATATTGGCCACGGTCCCGATTGACCACGTTGATATTGGCCACGGTCCCGATTGACCACGTTGATATTGCCAACGGTCCCGATTGACCACGTTGATATTGACCACGGTCCCGATTGACCACGTTGATATTGGCCACGGTCCCGATTGACCACGTTGATATTGGCCACGGTCCCGATTGACCACGTTGATATTGGCCACGGTCCCGATTGACCACGTAGACATTGGTCACGATCCCGATTGACCACACATTACAAATCAGAAATCTGAACAGGCGTATTCCGTTTGCACGCGGAACGATTGGACACCATACTATTAGACACTGCACGATTGTTTAATAAAACTGTATGAACGAAAAATTTTTAATGATCAGTAAATGATTCCGCATAGGTTCAACGAGGTCCGTGCCTTGAACATTCCACGCTAATCGGGGTCCACCACGGGTGGGGTAGGCCTCCTGGAGTTTGATTATATTTTTTGGGCGAAGCCCTTCCACTTGTATTACCCGTCCCACGCAAACACTGTCAAGTTATCGGTACGATGGGCCAATATCAACGTGGTCAATCGGGACCGTCGCCAATATCAACGTGGTCAATCGGGACCATGGCCAATATCAACGTGATCAATCGGACGTGTGTGAAGCTAGCATCTCAAGTGTTAGCATCTCACAAATAAACTGTAAATTACCTTGCATCCAGCATAGTTCTACAGTTCCTGATAGATTTTAACAATAGTTCAATCGATTTACCCTATAAAATCGCGTTTTAAAGGAATGAGATGCTAACTTCTCGTATAGCTTCACAGCATCTAATCGAATTTCGAATCTTTGAGCGTAGGAGAGTAATATTCCTGAGAGTTCTATATCCTGGGCATGTTTTGTCAATAGTTCTAGCGATTAAACTAAATTAAAACCCCTTAGAGAGAATAAAATAAGATGCTGGACGAAAGTTCGAAGTTATGGTTTGTATAAAATATTTTTCGTCTAATTCTGCGCATATTTAAGCATTTTCTAAAGAGTTTTGGAGAAAAATATTAATTCTATATTATTAAAAAATTTTTTAACTCTCGAAAAGTGTTCCGTTAGATGCATAGAAGTGAGATGCTGGTCGATATTGGAGTTCTATGCATTATAAACTTTTATATTATAGTCCTGAACGTATTCAACCATTTCATAAAGAGTTGTGACAAGAAGCACTGTTCAGTATCTTTTAAACAATTTTTAACTCTCGAAAAGCGCTCCGTTAGATGCATAGAAGTGAGAGGCTGGTCGATATTGGAGAGTTCCATGCATTATAAAATTTTATATCATAGTTCTGAACGTATTTACCCATTTCATGAAGAGTGGATATAGTAGGGATGGCGCTATAATCAGTGTCACCAAATCGTGCCCGCGGTCCGCGACTCACCGAAGTGGTGGGAATGCGCAGACAAGCGTTGAGCGCCCGCTCAACGCTTGATTATAGTGCCATCCCTACTATATCCACTCTTCATGAAATGGGTAAATACGTTCAGAACTATGATATAAAATTTTATAATGCATGGAACTCTCCAATATCGACCAGCCTCTCACTTCTATGCATCTAACGGAGCGCTTTTCGAGAGTTAAAAATTGTTTAAAAGATACTGAACAGTGCTTCTTGTCACAACTCTTTATGAAATGGTTGAATACGTTCAGGACTATAATATAAAAGTTTATAATGCATAGAACTCCAATATCGACCAGCATCTCACTTCTATGCATCTAACGGAACACTTTTCGAGAGTTAAAAAATTTTTTAATAATATAGAATTAATATTTTTCTCCAAAACTCTTTAGAAAATGCTTAAATATGCGCAGAATTAGACGAAAAATATTTTATACAAACCATAACTTCGAACTTTCGTCCAGCATCTTATTTTATTCTCTCTAAGGGGTTTTAATTTAGTTTAATCGCTAGAACTATTGACAAAACATGCCCAGGATATAGAACTCTCAGGAATATTACTCTCCTACGCTCAAAGATTCGAAATTCGATTAGATGCTGTGAAGCTATACGAGAAGTTAGTATCTCATTCCTTTAAAACGCGATTTTATAGGGTAAATCGATTGAACTATTGTTAAAATCTATCAGGAACTGTAGAACTATGCTGGATGCAAGGTAATTTACAGTTTATTTGTGAGATGCTAACACTTGAGATGCTAGCTTCACACACGTATCTCGTTAAAAAATCGTGCGCATGATTGGTATAATCGACAAGATATGGAGTTGGTAGCGACGTGGGAAAATTTCAAATTCCAAATCCGCAGACATTTTGAGGTCAAAGAATCGTACACGGCTTTACTTTCGAAAATCGGTCAACGTACGTGGAAGATGTACATAGAGAAATTCGTGGATTACGCGGAAGAAAAACTCAATCTGATGCAAAATCTGTCTTTAACGGAGAGAGAAATGATCGAAATGTTGGCGGACGGGGTGAAAGATCCGGCTTTGAGAAGAATGGTTCTGAGCACCTGGGTAATCAATATTCCAGATTTCATAGATCATGTACGACGTATAACGGAAGATTCCATGTAGACAAAGAAAGGTGAAACTAATACACGATTTGGAGGACAAAGCCGTTTTCAAAATAAAGGTAGCGGCAATCAGCAGAGTTCGACAGACTGGAACTGCTTCATTTGTAGACAGCCCGGTCACTTAGCCAAGGACTGCAGACAAAGGAGTCTGCTATGCTTCAAATGTGGTGAGGAAGGTCACATCAGCCCGAACTGTCCTAAGAGAGGAGCAAATACCAAAACAACAAGCCACCTAATCGAGAAGGATCGAGAAGCGGAGAGTGAAGAGGGGGCATCTTCGACGACAACTATTCACGTGAGTGATATGAGGGTCTTGGACAAGGATAGAGCATGCATCGAGGTACAAAGTCGTACGAGTCCAGGTACTGCATTAAAGACATTAATTGATACGGGAAGTTATGTTAGCTTGATGCGAGAATCGATTTATAAAAGGTGTTACGGTAATAAAGAGTTATTTTGTGAACCGATTGATATTCAGTTAAAAGGTGTAAACGATACGGCGATCGTAGTTTTTGGAAAAGTATGTGATCAAATTATGTTACCCGGATTGACTGATAGATGGTTTAATATAGATGTACTGGTAGTAGAGGATCGAACGATGAAATACGATTTATTATTAGGAAGGAAATTTTTCCGCGAGTCGAATTAAAAATTAATTTATCAAAATGGAATTTACGAATTCGAATCTGAAACAGATGAAGGTGTTCATAGTATTTTTAAGATCGATGTGATGGAAAAACCAAATAAGTACGACGATATTTATGAAAAGGTACAACCGAATATGTCTTTTGCAGTAAAAGAACAGTTGATTAACGTATTTAAAGAAGTAGTTAATTCCAAGATCGAGCTCGTTGAGAATGATTACTCTGCCAAGGTTTATTTAAAGGACGAATCTCTTTTCAGATATGCTCCACGACGAATGTCGCTAAATGAGAAAAAAGAATTGGATAGCATAATTGACGACTTGCTTGAACGAAATATTATAAAGCCCAGTATATCACCATATTGTGCACGGGTGTTGCTAGTTCCAAAACGAGACGGAAGAAAAAGAATGTGCGTAGATCTCAGACCGTTAAATCAAAGGATTCATGCTCAAAAAAGTCCATTCCCGATTATAGAAGATCAGTTAGATGGATTATACGGTAAAAAATATTTCACTAAATGAGATCTTAAAGACGGGGTTTCACCAAATCCCGATACATCCGGATTATACAAAATATTTCTCGTTTGCAACGCCTAGTGGGCAATATGAATATGTGAAATTACCTTTTGGATACTCAGAATCACCCGCAGAGTTTCAAAAGCGTATACTAAAAATACTTCGAGACTTGATAAGAAAAGGTAAAGTTTTTGTATATATTGACGATATATTGATTGCTACAGAGGATATAATAGAGAATTTAGAAATATTACGGCAAGTGTTAATCATTTTTAAAAAATACGGCTTGGAATTAAATATAACAAAATGTTCGTTTTTGGAACGTGAAATAGAGTACTTAGGATATTTGGTATCATCGGGAGGTATTACTTTGTGCAAAGGACATGTTCAAGCTGTAATGGATTATGTACCACCTAGCAATGTTAAAGAACTTCAACGATTTTTAGGCTTATGTAATTACTTTCGTAGATTTATTAAAGATTACGCGATAAAGTCGAAATCATTACAGAAAGTACTGAAAAAAGATGTGCCATTTATTTTTGATGATTGTAAGAAAACATTTGAGTTACTTAAAAAAGAGTTAGCATCTCCACCGGCACTACGTATTTATAATCCGTCGAGTGAAACCGAACTTCATACGGATGCGAGCGCACAAGGTTGCGGTGTAATATTAATACAAAAACAGAGCGATGGTCACTATGGCCCTATAGCGTATTTTAGCAAAGCAACATCCGATTGTGAGAAAAATTATCACAGTTTCGAGCTGGAAACGTTGGCAATTGTTAAAGCGGTAGAAAGATTCCATGTATACTTACAAGGCCTCAAATTTAAGATTGTTACAGATTGCAACTCTCTTGTTTTAGCGATGAAAAAGATTAATATAAATCCCCGTATCGCGAGATGGAGTCTATTTTTGCAGAATTACCAGTATGAATTAGTACATCGCATATCTAATAAAATGATTCATGTAGATTGTTTGAGCCGCAGCGTGATGCAAATTAATACTATTTCGGTGGAAGATGAAATTATGTATCGACAATTAGCTGATTCTAAAGTAAAAGAAATTGCATCTAATTTGGAGATTAAAGACAGTAAATATTTTTCTTTGGTTAATGGTTTAGTATTTCGGGATTTTCAAGATAGACAATTATTAATGATTCCGGAAAGTATGATAAATAATATTATTAGAATCCATCATGATGAAATGGGACATATTGGGATTGATAAGACTGTGCAGGGAATTCTGCAACATTATTGGTTTACTTGCATGAAGGTCAGAGTAAAACAGTATATTGATAATTGCGTAAAATGTTTGAGTCATTCAATCGCGGCGGGAAAGCTGGAAGGAGAAATGGAGATAACTGAAATAGTTCCGGTGCCAATGCATACCTTGTATGTAGATCATTTTGGACCGTTAGAGGTAACTGCCGAAAAAAATTAATATATTTTTGTAGTTGTGGATGCGTATACAAAATTTGTTTGGTTATTTCCATGCAAGTCTACCACTTCTGAACAAGTTACCACGCACCTTGCATTGTTGATAGACTTATTTGATTGTCCGGATAGAATTATAAGTGATCGAGGTACTGCCTTTTCATCGAATAACTTTTCAGCTTTTGTACAAGAGAAAGAAATCAAACATTCTATGACCGTGGTAGCCTCACCGTGGGCGAACGGAACCGTTGAGCGGGTGAATCGTTTCTTAAAATCTACTTTATCTAAGATAGTCGACAATGCGAGTGATTGGTCTAAACAACTTGGAAAAGCACAGAGTATTTTAAATAATACGTTTCATAAATCCATAAACACGACCCCTAGTAAATTACTACTTGGTTATGACCAGAAGAGTAAAACCGATAAAGAATTGCGACAATACATAGAAAAATTGGTTGCCATTGATAAAACATTAGAACAGGAACGAAATGAATTAAGAGATACGGCAAAACTTGTCAATCGCGCGGTTCATGAATATAATAAAATTCAGTATGATAAGCGGCATAAGAAACCAACTAAATATAGTGAAGGTGATTTTGTGTTGATCAAAGTGCTCCAACATAAGCCAGGAACTAACCAAAAATTAGTTTCAAAATATAAAGGACCGTATCAAATTAAGCGGGTACTGAAAAAGAATCGCTTCGTAGTAACGGCCATTCCAGGATATAACTTGACTCAAAGGCCATTAAATACGATATTATCAGCCGATAAGATTAAGCCGTGGATCAAAATAGCGGATGTAGCTTCTTCCGAACCGAATGAGACATTATAATAAATAGTCTTGATATGAAGTTATTATGCTTACCCTGTTGATATTATTGCAAGCTGAATTATAATTGCGAGTCCGATTTAGTATGTAAGTCATAGTGTAAGACTGATTACTGTGTAAGATAGATCATAAGATTTCATTATTATTATTATTATTATTATTATATAGCAGAAAGCAAATCATAATACGAAATTACAAATAGATACAAATAAGCATATTTCTTTTAGATTATAAGCGGTCAGATTTTATTTTGTTTTATTGTAAAATAGTTCGGGACGAACTATAGATGTCAGAACGGCCGAAACTGTAAGCGTAAGAAAATAAGCGTCGATAATGTAGCGAGAAAGGTAGTGAGAGATAGGTGATTAGAATAAGCGACGATTAGAGGCGCGACGTATGCGTAATATTAGGGGGAAAGCACAAATATCGGAGCAAGTGAGGAGTCGAGCACTGACCAAGGTAGAGGAAGGTGCTGTACTTGAGATACTGGCGAAGGACTGCCACCGACCAGAAGTTTCGAATAAATCATTATTTTGTTTTTTTTTTTGGAAATCGAGTTCAGTTTATTTCGACCTAAGCTTACATATTATTCTAAAAATAAATCTTTTAAACAAAGTGGAATATTAGATGAATTAAGTATTTCGCTACTTAGCGCGGATTGTTTATAATTATTAAGAAATACTGGTATTTCTTGAGAGGATACTTCCTTGTATTCGTAGTAATGAGTTGCTACGTTCGGTGACTGTTGTTCTACTGAATCGCTTATCTTTTTCTTAATTTTTGCAGGATCAGATCTAGGTGTTGAAGCAAATGTGTGTTCCACGTAGTTGTTCACTGCTTCACAAGTGCTCGTAGTACTGAATTTTATTAAATCTGAAACACTCTTAAGTAAGTCATTTCTAGTTTTTCCACAATTTAAAAGATTATCAATCATCAAATTTGCCGGACATGATTGATAATCTTTTAAATTGTGGAAAAACTAGAAATGACTTACTTAAGAGTGTTTCAGATTTAATAAAATTCAGTACTACGAGCACTTGTGAAGCAGTGAACAACTACGTGGAACACACATTTGCTTCAACACCTAGATCTGATCCTGCAAAAATTAAGAAAAAGATAAGCGATTCAGTAGAACAACAGTCACCGAACGTAGCAACTCATTACTACGAATACAAGGAAGTATCCTCTCAAGAAATACCAGTATTTCTTAATAATTATAAACAATCCGCGCTAAGTAGCGAAATACTTAATTCATCTAATATTCCACTTTGTTTAAAAGATTTATTTTTAGAATAATATGTAAGCTTAGGTCGAAATAAACTGAACTCGATTTCCAAAAAAAAAAAACAAAATAATGATTTATTCGAAACTTCTGGTCGGTGGCAGTCCTTCGCCAGTATCTCAAGTACAGCACCTTCCTCTACCTTGGTCAGTGCTCGACTCCTCACTTGCTCCGATATTTGTGCTTTCCCCCTAATATTACGCATACGTCGCGCCTCTAATCGTCGCTTATTCTAATCACCTATCTCTCACTACCTTTCTCGCTACATTATCGACGCTTATTTTCTTACGCTTACAAATATAAAGTTTTAACAAAAATTATGTTCAATTTTATGTAATGCAATATAAATACAGTAATAAATATAACATGAATATTTCAAAAGTTTAAATAAACACAACTGAGAAAGATATTAAATATTAAAATACTAATCTGGACCGGAACTATAATACACATATTTAGCAAAGATCAAATTCGAAAACTGCTTGTGTATAGTTGTATAGTTTTATAGTTGTAAGAGGGCATTGTCAGCGCTGTTTTTCGTTTTTCGAGTTGCAATCTAGTTTAGTTAGTGAGTTTATGTTCACGTTTCGAGAAAGAAAGCTAGCGAGTCAGAGTTTTGTATTAACAGTTTATCGTTTTATTTTGTGAGTTTATCAAACGTATTATTAGCAAGCAAGGACCAGCTAAGTTTCTAAATCCATCCTAACATTGGTCCTTCGAGCCGGATACTCGAAAGTAAGTAAGAACATCGAAGTGAACGTAACACGAAAATACAGTCCACTATGGAAAACAAGATGGTCGAAGACATCAGTGTGCTTCGATGACGCCGCGGAAGTACAAAGGCGAAATTGACAAGACTGATCACTAAAATCGAGCCCATCCAAACCACGGGCAAAGCAAGCCGCGAACAAATCGAAGAGTACATTGCAAATTTGGAGCGAATACGAGTCGCGTTCGAAAGAATACAAGAGGAAATTTACGAGGTGACAGGAGGAGAGGTCACGGTTTTGGACTCAACGGAGGAAGCATACTTCGAAGACCGACATTTTGAGACGAAGGTATTGCTGAATCGAATGCTGCGGAACGTGCCAGCACCGCAAAGTGAAGCTCAATCATCGGCAAGTAACGAGGTAATCACTCAAGTGCTGTAGCAACAAGCCGAGCTAATTCAGCATGTCAGCCGGCAGGCGAGTGCGTCGCCACTGTCGGCCAATAATAGCGACGCCATTGCTAGAACATTAGAACGACAGACGGAGCTGCTATCGCATCTAGTTAATTCAGATGGCACTGTTAACCAAAGATCGGGAGTCAAACTGCCAGCGGTAAGGTTACCTACTTTCGATGGACGTACGGAAGAATGGCAACGATTCGCGGATACATTTCGGTCACTCGTTCACGACAAGAGAGAATTGCAGCCAGTGCAAAAATTCCAGTATCTTGTGACATCGCTGACAGGCGACGCGGCAAGAGTCATCGAGTCTATAGAGTTAACTGCTGACAATTATGCCATCGCATGGGATTTGTTACGAAAACGATACGACGACCCTCGTGCGATAAAGAAACGACATATCGAATGTTTGTTTAGGATGCCAGTTGTAAAGAAAGAGTCATCCAGTGCGATTCGAGGATTAATCGACTACACGATGATACATTTGCGAGTTTTAAAGGCAATGGAATTGCCAACGGAGTCGTGGGACGAGCTCATAGTACACATGATGGAGACAAAATTGGATGTTGTAACATTGCGCGCCTGGGAACAAGAAGATAGCATTAGTGCAGTGACATTAGACAAACTAGTTGACTTTTTGCAAAAACGATGCCAAACATTGGAACGTCTTGAAGCTAGAACGAATCAAGGAGACGTTATTCATACGAAAGGGGAAGTGGATAAGCAAGTCTCAAAGCATCGGAGCCAGAAACCAGATCGAGATAACAAGGCAACGTCGCTTGCGATGTCGACGAGTGCTAACAAGTGTTATTTGTGCAACGGAGAGCATTTTCTTTACCACTGCAAGAAGTTTATTGCATTGCCAGTTGACGAACGTATCAAGGAAGTTCGCCGATTGAAGCTTTGTTTCAACTGCTTACGTAATGATCATTACGTTAAGTCATGTAAGATGGGATCTTGTCGCGAGTGTTCGAGCAGACACAATACTTTATGTCACATACCAATCAACGGAGAGGAGAATCCAAGGGAGGAGAACACTGATGAATCATCGAAGTCCAGCCCTAATAGCGAGAGCGAACAAGTAGCGGTACATCTATTATCGAACGAGCCAGCAAAACGTCGTGTGATATTGGCAACAGCGAGAGTACACACTATACTTCCAAACGGATCCAGTGTTCCGTGTCGTATCCTTTTAGATAGCGCAAGTGAAGCGCATCTTATTACTAGTTCGGCGTGCAATAAAATCGGCGTTAAGCGCAATCGATCGTCAGAAATTATTACAGGCATAAATGAGCTCGAAAGTCAAGTACACCAAGTTTGTGATGTTTTGCAGTCGAGTCAATCAAAATATCGTTTTAACGTACATTGTCTCATCGTTCCAAAGATAACGAAAAATTTACCGTCGATCGAGATTTCACGCGAGATACTTCAAATTCCGTCTAATTTAAAATTTGCGGATTGCGAGTTTGATAAAGCAGGCCCTATAGACATATTAATAGGAGCAGAATATTTTTATGAATTATTGGAAATGGGCAAAATAGAACTTGGTAAAGATCGTCCAATTTTACAAAATACGAAGCTCGGCTGGGTCCTTTCAGGACCAGTAAATTTAGGCTCAAATTTGGAAACTGTAGTTTCTCTTCATTGCTCTATTGAACAGTGTGAATCTCTTAACCAAAGTCTCGAACGATTTTGGGAAATAGAAAATTGTAGTTTTGATGTAAAACCTGTTAGGTCTGAAACAGAGCGAAAATGTGAGGAGTTTTTTGAGCGAACAACTAAGCGTGATAACTCTGGTCGATTTATTGTGCGTTTACCAATTCGTGAAAATGCGGAACCATTAGGCGAATCACGAGAAATCGCAGAAAAACGATTGAAGCAATTAGAGCGCTGTTTTAAGAACAACCGATCATTGCAAGTAGAATATGTCAAATTTATGCGTGAGTATGAGTCATTAGGTCATATATCACGAGTAGTAGATAATGAATGTAATATCAATTTATTTGTGACGTATTTGCCACATCATTGTGTTGTAAAGGAATCTAGTTCTACTACTAAATATCGCGCGGTTTTCGATGCATCAAGCAAGACTACTTCCGGGCAATCGCTCAATGATATATTGATGGTTGGTCCGACGCTCCAAAGCGGCTTAATCGAGGTGATGATCTGATTTCGTATGCATAACATTGCGTTAACCGGAGACATAAAAAAAATGTATCGTCAAATACTCGTCGACCCACAAGATCGCGATTATCAACAGATTTTATGGCGATATTCTTTAGATGAACCGATTTGCGAATATTGTTTGAACACCGTCGTTTACGGCGAAGCCAGCTCGTCGTATTTAGCCACTAAGTGTATTTGTGAACTTGCGAAGTAAGGCGAACGCGATTATCCGAGGGCCTCACAAGTGTTGCAAGACGATATGTATGTAGATGACGTTATGACTGGCTCTGAGGAGGCTAAGGGTGCAGTTGAGTTGTACTCACAAATTTCTAAATTATTGAGCACCGGAGGTTTTGAGGCTCATAAATGGTGTTCTAATAGTTCGGAGGTTATGCGTTCAATACCTCAAGATGAAAGAACGTTTTTTGCGCTTAGTATCGACGACAAAACCGCTGTTCAAACTCTCGGAATAGAATGGCATCCATATGAAGATGAGAATTGCATCCGCAATTACGAAGCGACAAATCCTTTCCGCAATTAGTAAGTTTTTCGATCCACTTGGGCTTATTGGGCCAGTATTTATTCGAGCGAAATTATTAATGCAGGAAACATGGCGAACTGATTACGATTGGGATGAGCGTCTTCCAGATGAATTCCTCGTTAAATGGCAGAAATTCAAGGACGAGTTAAGTGCATTGGAAGCACTACGTATTCCAAGACGCGTCATTGCGTGCTCTAGACCAATTCGACTATTTCTTCAAGGATTTTGTGATGCGTCTGAACACGCATATGGTGCCTGCGTATATTTGCAAGCGGAAAATATTAAAGGAGAGCGCAGTTCCCGATTATTGTGCTCGAAGTCAAGGGCAAGACTACGATTTCCGGAGCACCAAGTTTTGACCGTGGATTCTTCATCTACAGATTATTATAAACAAAACTTAAAGAGTGATAAAAGTGGCTATCTGGTTTAGTTTAGGAGATATGGAGGTTTTTAGTCGGAATTTGAGAAATCGACAAAAACGCTTTTTTGCTAGTTCCAGACTATAAAAGGTTTTAGCCGTCGCTCATTGTTTATTAAAAAGGTATTAACAAAAGAACTTTCGAAAACATAGTAGTTATTTTGAATATTGAAAGACATAAACGACGAATATGAACGAAGGAAGGAAAGTCATTTAACCTAATCTAACCTTACTTAACCTAATCTGGTTAGGTTATATTTTCCGAAAGTGGAGCCCCGGACTTATACGCTCGTTTTCAGCCCGCTTCGCGGGAGGGCAGGAGGGAGGGGCGATGCCCCTCCCCCCGCCGGGATCCGTGCCATGAACCAGGTGATCAAAATCTGTACGGTGAAATCTGTTCCACCGGCTCCGGCGGGGGAGAGAAGTAAAGCACCTTCCTCCCGCCCTCCCGCGAAGCGGGATGAAAACGATCGTATGTGTCCGGGGTTTCAGTTTCGGAAAATATAACCTAACCCAAACTTATTTCTGATTTAATGCTAAAATTCCATCAGATACTCTTTCGTAAACGTATATGGTATCGTAAAATTATACTCTAGTCATTAAACTTTTTTGTTAATAATTTTGTAATAAACAACGAGCGACAGGTGAAACCAGTGCGGGTTATTCAGGAAGATGACCTTGTAATATATGTCAAACTCAAGTCCTTGCTTCGCGTGGACAGTTGAAAAGTCGTGCAAAATCATTAAATTTCTTTTTTTTAAATAACTTTTTAATAAACAACGAGCGACAGTTAAAACTGTTTGAAGAGCACTCAGGAGGACCTCTATAATATATGTCAAGGTCAAGGTCATCGGGACGGGCTCCGTTATTGTCAATATTTACCCTATATTGTTCTGAATAACACGAAAACAGTCTGCAACTGGCAAAAAAGCGTTTTTGTCAATTTCTCAAATTCCAACTAAAAACCTCCATATCTCCTAAATTAAACCAGATAGCCACTTTCACCACTCTTTAAGTTTTGTTTGTAATGACCTGTAGATGAAGAATCCACGGTCAAAACTTGGCGCTCCGGAAATCGTAGTATCCCCCTCTTCCTCACATATACATACTAATTATATTTTCAATTGTATAATTAAACGAACTTACCAAGTGAAATTCGATTTTAATTATGCCTGGTGTCTCGTCCGGATGGATAAATAATGTAGTAGTGCTTTCATGCGCGCTATCACCAACAGTTAAGATACCCGCCAAAGCGCAAAAATGGCGTGCACTGCTAACCTCATTCGTTTAAAACCTCTCAAATCGCCAATAAATCGCAATGGGGTGGGAAACGGTGTTGAACCGTGGGAGGGAAGCTCCATCCGGACGAGACACCAGGCATAATTAAAATCGAACTTCACTTGGTAAGTTCGTTTGATTATATAATTATGCCCTGTGTTCTCGTCCGGATAAATAAATAATGTAGATGTTTAGAGGGCGATTTGCGTGCCTGGTGTGAGAAGAAAAATCGCAACCAGGTGAAGTAGATGTTGCAGCGGCAAACCCACGTCTATTAGTTAAGGAAGAGTATTAACCCTAAGAAGGCCGGACTGGCTCATATAGGAGCCAGATACGAACTTGGGAATTTTACAGAACCTATAGGTTGCATATATGCATAAATTTGACGTTAAAAAATGTCAAATTTCAATGGAAAAAACCCCTGCCCTCCAAGGGCGAGAATGGTCCTCATAATCGGTAAGACCGAAGAGGTAGTAAAAAGACAGGCGACAATTAAAGATCAAACATAACGCCAGACGCGTAACGTCCACAATGGAGAATGATGAGCCGAAAGAAAGTGGATAACGCAAAGCTCTGACCGAGACTGAGAAAATAAAACTTAAAAGGAAACGATACAACAAAGTCCCATGGCCGTAACCCAACCACAGATTCCTCCGAATCTATCAGGTCTCGTATAGAAATGCACGAAATCACGAGAGTAATGTGAGCAACGAGACACACAACGAGACACACAACGAAATTAACTCCAAAACACCCTTGTAAGCCAAGGCGGAAGCGTGTGAGATACCGTATGCCGCGAAGCGACATAGAATAAAATGTACGCCATATTCCGCGAGGAAAACTCGCCTAACCCTACCGCATAATGTGTAGGCCTAGTGGCGTAAGAGATGTGGACCAAGCGAAAAATAGCCCGTCGTAGGAAGACAAACAAAAAAGTTCGGTAAGACTTCATTGAATGAAAGGTGCATAGACTCGCAGATGGAGAAAGAAAAGAAGAGACGGTTGAGATCCTCCCGCAGAAGCTGCGATCCTGTCCGTGTCAAGGACGAGAAGGGGGATCAACTATCCAGAAACTACCTCTAGTAGGAAAGCCGTAGAAGGACTGGGCTGTCGCAAAGACCGGGGCTGGGGCTCAAAGATATTCGTACCGAGGATGAGGGGATTTAAGTATTCTCACTAACGGACAAAGAAAAGAGCCGAGCCAGTGGTTCCAATCTCGCGGAGCGACATCAAGAAAATCGCAGAACGAAAGTTATCAATCACGGAATAACTACGTAATCTACGTGATTAGCCCCCATATTCAGAAATCGAGGAAGTAGGGCTGCACCGGGCTCGGCAACTAAAGAGAAACAGAGAATGACCAACCAGGAAAGCCACCAGCCGCATAGCGGCGGAATAGTGTGCAATCGCTGATTCCGATAGAGACACCAGAGTAGTATCCAGTGCCCCTGTTGGCACTAGGCGGTCGACTAACGCCTGCCTGATAAGGACTCTGCCATCAGGAGGAGCGTCCGTCATGCCGGATGAGAAATCCTGAAAAGGTGAAGAATGGGGAGTGCAAGATGGTTGGAGAATCATAAAAGCCCAATCAAAAAACGACGAGGCAGAGGGAATAGTGGGAACCAGAAGTGCGATAACCACGAGGGCTCTCAACAACAGTTCTCTCCGCTTCAATAAATTCGTCCAGAGAAAATTCCGGAGAGAACACATAGCATAGAAAAAAGGGGCATGATGAAATAACAAAGAATATTATGCCAGACAGCGAAAGGATCACTACTATTGTGCCCGGATCCGGACCCATATACTGCGCTTTCTGCGCTGATGAGGGAAGCAAAGAGCTCGAGATCAAAGGAACCAAATAGCTAAGACCGAAAAAATGCATCTTTCGAGAAAGATCTTGTCGTGTGAATGCTAACCCCAGATTCAGGGTCTGCCAGTAGTCTGGTAAGAGCGATTGAGGGAATACGAATAGGAAACGAAAATAATTCTGCTGTGAGGCTCGCACGCAACTCAGATCTGGCTCACCATTGTCCAGATCTGAGGATAATGACCGGAACCCAGATGAATAACAGAAGCAATGACTCATATCATCGGCTCAAGAAATCATGACACCATCTCAGGGATCCGCTAGAACGCCTCTAAAGAGCATAAGAGACAGCTGTCGGTTCCAAAAAATCACTGTGGAATTCCTCGTCGTCAGACCACCAACTATGGGTACGGGATTCATCAGAAGAGGTTCCCCTGGCTAACAAAGACGCTTTCGAGAAAATTGCTCGAACCGCAAAGCCGTGGTGGATGACCTTTAACCGTTTCGGATTTGAAAAGGTGTTAATCCCGTATGGAAGAAATCGTGATAAATGAGAGGGGATGCGATAGTGACCGCATAACTATTGCATGAGAAGGCGAAAGATGTCGTTCCATCGACGCCTTCGGGCTAGAAGAGCCATCTTCCGTTCTATCGAAGGCTTTGGACAATAGGAGTCATATGTGAGCGGAGCAACGGAGGTCAGAGAGGCAGTCATATGGGCACAGCCACAATTCTGGCATTTGCAGCTATCCGCAAAACTCAAGATCAACTGGGGCAGAAAATTGCGACACTACAGTTACAACAGGCTGATGCATTAAGTTGGGAAGAGGAACTCCAGACAGTAATAATTCCGCACAGGAACATAGCTGTGAAATTGGAGAATTAAGGAGAAAATCCGATGCCGAGCATAAAACAAGGACAACATACAGCCAGTGTAAATGAACCTGCTGAGAGGAACGCATAGGCAGAAGATCATCTAGATTAAGAAGCGAGCAGAATTCTGCTAGCGGCAAACGTGCGAATACTGGGCGTGTAAAAATAAAGGGCGCTGTGGACGAGCTAAAAAACTGCAAAGTCTTAAACAATGTCTCGCCACTAAAAAACGGAGAAAACTATGCTCCTGTGATGGAGATACAAGCGAATAAACGCTGTCCATTACGAGAAGTTCCCTCTAGGAATGCTCCATCTGGGGTGATGAAGCGGATTACGATGCGCCACTCTCCGAGTGAAAAATGCTGTGGACAGAGAGAGAAATAAAGATCCGTGGAATGCAATATAAATCATATCGCTCCTGAGAATCGTCAACCAGAAAAACTGGTCTTGGAGGAAGTCGTAACTACGGCTTCGTTATCCAAAAATTGCAGAATTGCGCACTTCCGCAATGATAGGAGAACACGTAGGCTCCCGCGAGCGCGTACGAGGAGGTGGAATGGAAAACAAACTCTTTTCCCCAGACGCGAAGAAGGAGCGAACCGCCCTGTCGCTCATAGACACTTCAACAGTACGTCCGAGATCTGTATGCAGAGATATACTGCGGTGCGCCGAGTGCGCTGTTCCTGTCCAGCTGAGAATTATGTGCGCTGCATAAGGGCCGTGTGAAATAGCAATTTCGGCCATTGGTCGCGACAAGAGCACAGTACACGCCCATTTCGTACTCTCCAGATTCTGTTCGTTTCCTGTAGGAATAAGATGCGATTATTGAGCAACGGCGTCCACAATACCACCAAACAAATCCATGTTGCACGTGCAAGGAATCATAAGGATAAAACACCCTGTACGTTACAGGTGTACGCTGCTCAGAGAGCACGGCGAGATGTGGGGAAGAGCGACACAACAATTTCAGCGGAAGCCGCCATCAACTGAGTGATGATGCTCCTGAGAGAGTTGCCTCGTAGAGAGGACTGAGAATCTGAAAAGATCGGATATGCCAGACGCCGAAGCATTCAAAGTAGGGGCCGACTTGCATTTGTCTGGCCGCCTGACATTCGTCCCGTTGTATAAGAATGTGAAGCGTAATGAGAGCCGACATGAGTTTCGTAGGAATTCGTCGGAGAGGCTATGCCAGACCTGCCTCCAGCTCATACTAGGACAGTAAACTGCGGCTGTGCCATAGGAGCGTGCGTAATTTGGATCCCGTTGATTAAGAGGATTCCGAGTCGAAACGCTTGACGAAAGTTGTTCTCCGTTATGAAAGAGAAAACACCGTGCACAGAGGTGGACATTTTCCGGGCCAGTTGCAAAAAACCACCACGAGCCAGAAGGCATCGCTAGCTGTGCTGCTATGAAACCAACGAGACACAGATGAGGCAATCGGCTATATTTTCTCTACACCGTTACGAGAAAATATACCTGGTGCAACGCCCCGGTTCCAGTGAACCGTCTGCCCATCTGTCTCGGACTCGACCTCAACGGAGAGACGATCGTTGAAGACTCTCTCTCCGGAGGGAAAATGTCAGCCGTACAAATCGGGGAGTTACCTGCGACACTCAACCCGTTGTTGCTGTTGCTTCACGACCGTAGATATAAATTTCTCCTGTAGATAAACGGTCAATGCTATCAAGGACGATTCCAAAGAGTAATGTATCCCTCGATGTCGCCCTCGAAGACAGAAACGATGACGTATCCCGCGACGAAGCATCTCACGACAAACCTAACCTCGCTACGGCGATCTCGAGATCTCGCTCGATATTCACGCTTATGCGAGTGAGAACAGTAGCCGAAGTGGCTTTTACGATGCGCTGAACGTGCTCGGAGCATCTAGAACACAAAAAACTGACCCAATAAACCACTATAAGAAGAAAAAATAAATTACAAGGATAAGGTGAACTGTCGGTAACGCGCAACAGAAACACAATGAGGTTAGCAGTGCGCGCCATTTTTTCGCTTTGGCGGGTATCTTAACTGTTGATGATAGCGCGCATGAAAGCACTACTACATTATTTATCCATTCGGACGAGAACACAGGGCATAATTATATACTTATATTATTTCATATCTTAAAATATAAAAAATATGTTCTCTTTAACATTATATTTCAACTGTCACTCGTGTTCCGTTCGCGTATTAACACTGGTATTGTTCAACGTTTTTTATTACATGCATATCGGACACATGTTGCACGGCAGTATCATTAGCAGCGGATCATGGCAGTTCGAATAGTAGTGCCATTCCACGTTGTTATTCATGGCGATTACGTGCTTTCGCACGGCGTACATTTCTCCGGGTTGTCCGTCCGCCAGCGTGATCATGCACGGGGTACACAGGAGTACACTAGCACCGGTAGTGTAACAGAAATATATGGCGCATACTTTCGTACGTCCGAGAGCGAGGAGTTGAGCGTTAGGCACTGTCTTCTCGGTATTATCCTCACGGTACTCCCTCGGATCACTGTGGTAAGCGCTTTCGTCCGATACCGCTTCTTCTTCGCTATCTTCATCCAATAAACGTTCGAAATTATTGTCCACTTCCATTTCCATGTTTTTTTTACACACGCAGAAATTTGTCTCTCTCTCACTAAGTATTATTTCATTGTTCCTCATTTACAAATACAATATGTTCATTAGTTAGGCACGTACATATTTTACACATGACACTCTTTAAGTGTTTCCTCACCTGATGAGATGGCATGTCGTGCGCGTTCTGATTGGATTATTCCTCGGAGCATCCTACGCAAGAAATAATTATTATTGTCTCTCTCTCACTAACAAGTAACACTACCCAAGTGCCACTCGCCGATTTTCTTGAAACTTTGCACACATGTAGTACATCGAAAAACATCAGACACGTGTCTTTTTATTTGTGCTAACAACGCTTTTTAAGGTTAGAAAACGCATTCGAAAAGGAGGATGTTAAAAAAGTGCCGATTTCTGCCCAAAAAGGTGTAAGTAAAAGGGATAGTGTTTTTTTTTTTATAGATTTTGACCTCCTGAATACTATAAAACAATTGAAAAGTGCGTGAGCGTTAGGGAACACCTTGAAAATCATCTTCAAGCTCAATTTTCAAGGTGTTCCCTAACATCCACACACTTTTCAATTGTTTTATCGTATTCAGGAGGTCAAAATCTATAAAAAAATACTATCCCTTTTACTTACACCTTTTTGGGCAGAAATCGGCACTTTTTTAACATCCTCCTTTAACACTCTATAACACAATGGTAACTAACACTACTCCTGAGCGTTATTCTCTTACAGCTTTTACGACATTATTCTATTATGATTTCATTGTCTGAATGTTTGGCATTAATTTTACGAGATTCGGAATGGCAGATTCAAAATCGCGGACTGAAATCGCAGAATTTTCAAAACTTTTATTCAAAGTCAGTTTTGAAGAAGTGTTTTAGACCCGTGATTACGATTTTGGTAACAGTTATATCAATCTAGAGGTGGCGGATGAAAAATGGCAAATTCAATATGGTGCATCCAAAATGGCGGACCCAAATTCCAATTGTTTTAAATTAGTTTCAAAAACCATTTTTGTGGTGGTTTTCAAGGTCACTGTTTACAATGTTAATAGTAGTTTGACAAATTCCTCTAGATTGATATAACTGTTACCAAAATCGTAATCACGGGTCTAAAACACTTCTTCGAAACTGACTTTGAATAAAAGTTTTGAAAATTCTGCGATTTCGGTCCACGATTTTGAATCTGCCATTCCGAATCTCGTAAAATTAATGCCAAGCATTCAGACAATGAAATCATAATAGAGTAATGTCGTAAAAGCTGTAAGAGGATAACGCTCAGAAGTAGCGTTAGTTAGCATTGTGCTATAGAGTGTTAAATTTTCGAATGCGTTTTCTAACCTTAAAATGCGTTGTTAGCACAAATAAAAATACACGTGTCTAATGTTTTTCGATGTACTACGTGTGTGCAAAGTTTCAAGAAAATCGGCGAGTGGCACTTAGGTAGTGTTACTTGTAAGTAGTATTATTTCATTGTTCCTCATCTACAAATACAATATGTTCATTAGTTAGGCACGTACATATTTTACACATGACACTCTTTAAGTATTTCCTCATCTGTTGAGATGGCATGTCGTACGCGTTCTGATTGGATTATTCCTCGGAGCATCCTACGCAATAAATAATTATTATTAAGGTGAGGAACAAGAGCGGCTTCCTCTTGTAATAATTGTTATTTACTATTACCTCTTTCTCACACATTTTTGTTTCGTCGCAGAAACTCGCCGATGTGATCTCCAGCGTCTTCCTCTTCATGGTCGAAGCATACTCGCGTTTCCATAATGTCATTGATGATTGCAATCAATCGTCTATCATCGGCACAATGTCCGAGTAGCACCATTACACTCAACATTGTGTTCGTGCACAGTCCCGCGAAACATCGAAATACATAATAATTATCCTCATTATTGTCCGATAATTTACACACATACTCGGATGCCTCTATTCGACCATTCAAATTGCCACCCACGATAAAATATTTTCGTAACGTTTCGCGAAGCACCATGTCACTGCGGCAACGAGTGAACATATTGTATTTGTAGATGAGGAACAATGAAATAATATTACTTAGTGAGAGAGAGACAATAATAATTATTTATTGCGTAGGATGCTCCGAGGAATAATCCAATTAACGAAGGTCTGAACAGTGGAGAGATCGGAGCAAAACTACCTTTCGGAAAGGGTACGCAACATTTTCGCGGACCACGCGATGAGGGAGATTATCATGGTACACGTGCCACTTTCGGAAGGGGTACGTGATATCTTCGCGGACCGCGCGATGACCACGTACATTATGCACGTGCATACTTACTCCTCTTATTGTTGCTTACGTCTAAAGAGTAGAGAGATTAAGTTTCTCTTATTGTTACTTCGCTTACGTCTACAGAGTACAGAGAGAATAAACTAAACTCACACATAGCAGCCGGACGTCGGCGCTCGCGTTGTGGATTATTCTCTGCATGCATTTTTTTCACCGCGAACGTGTCATCTTTTTAATCATACTTTAACATCCACTCATCCGATTTCATAGCAGCCGGACGTCGGCGCTCGCGTCTTATCACCGCGAAATTCTCTTACGTCGCGCACGTGGGCGCACGTGCATCCTCCCCCTCACTCCCTCCCGCGGGTTAGGTCAGCAAACATGTCGCGGTCCCCCCTTCCCCCTCCCGCGGGGTTAGGTCCGCGAAAACCCCCTTCCGCGGGTTGGGCCAGCAAATACTGTTGCGTGTGGGTTAGGTCAGCAGTCCCTCCCTTCCCCCGCGTGACGTCATACCCCCTCGCCGTGCGACGTCAAACCCCCCCTCCCCCCGCTGACTCAGCCCCCCCTCAGATCCCTGGGTTAGAATCTGTACTATTATCCTACTACAGACCTCTGTCTCATTGATTGTCATAACAGTTTCGATGCAGTGAAATCCTAACATCTTGTTCAAAATCATGTACTATATTTCTGAGCTTCCGGAAAATTCGAGAACCAACAACGGTCCTTGGTCGAAGTATTTGTCTCGAATAGGTAGAGCGCGAGTTAGAAAACAACTCCATATATGGAGAAGCTTAAGTCGCCGTAGCGTGATTGGCCTAGTGGAGTCAGGTCATCGACACGTGGACCAATTATGCGAAATCATGATTTACGCGAAACAATGTTTATCGGTCCGGACGAAGATAGAGCCCAAGAAGCGGACAGAGACTCACGAGACCTGAGCAAAGACACGCGTGCTTGATAGCGAGGTATTCGCGTCCGTCCGGACCGTCGCGCAAACTCTCAATAAAGTCAGTGTCAAGTGGCAATTGAACAGTCTTCGTATATTCAACCGTCAAATCTCGCTCCAGTTTCCCATCCGGCCCACAAATAAAATCTTTGGTGTTCCGTAATCGAAGGTGCGTGAACATTGAATGGTCCTTCGAGCCGGATCCGGGAATACGCGAACCACCCGATCGGTCAATCAGTGGACTGCATAAACGGACACAAAGTGAAGTGCGTAAGACTGGTGTTGGAATAAGTGAAGGAGAACGCGAGAGCGAGTGGGATCGCGCTGGCCACTGATATCGGCGCGGAAATCAGATTGTGGCTCTCTGGCGGAAACCGACGCGGTGCTCTGCTATTGTAGCCTCCTGCACGATCGAAAGGTGCCGCGAGCGCGAATTGAGCATACATCATTCTCTTCTGGCGTAACGAGAAGGGCGGTGCCCTGTGATAGACGAGGTTGCACCGCCGAGTCTGACCCTTGAACCCTGGTTGTGCTGTTAGGCTGATTCACCAACGGATCCGGCTCCGACTTAGCTGGCGGAGTTGGCGGACTCAGGGCGTGCTGATCTCTTTCTCAGACGAAGAATCCACTTAGTAGAGTGAAGTCCGTCCCCGCTCTGTGAGTCTCCCGAAGGCAAAGCTGACCATGGCCGAGGACCTGCAGTCACTCCTCGTGGCTCAACGAGCCGTGATTGAGTCGGTGTAGCGAGTGATTATTAACGCTAAGAAGCTGGCCAAGGTCAATGTCACGGTTCCAAAACTTAAGCGGCGACTAGCGAGTCTGGAGGACCTATGGAAGTAGTGCCGAGGTCTTAACGTGAAGATCCTGTAGACGGCGACGGAGGATAGTCGGCGGTCCGAGGCCTATTTCATTTACGATGCGTTTCTTGGCGCGGAGGAGGCATATATGAAAGCAGCGGATTATCTGGACGATTTACTTGGTAAACTAGATCCAAATCTGTCCATTACCGGTCCGTCCAGCCATTCTTCGTTTCACGACGCGAATTCTTCTGTGTCGGTAAAGCTTCCGCGAATTGCGCTCCCGAAATTCTCCGGAGAATTCATCGAGTGGGAGACGTTCCGCGGAATGTTCGAGTCCCTCGTTGATTCACAGCGCTCGTTGTCTAACACCGAAAAGTTGCATTATTTGAAAGCCAGCGTTCTCGGTCGAGCTGCGTTGCTCATTAATAATATCCAGATTTCCGACGCGAATTACGAGGCGGCGTGGCAGCGTCTATGCGACGAGTTCGACAACAGGTCCGCGTTAATCCAAGCGCATATAAGCGCATTCGTGGACATGCTAGCGATGAAACAGGAAACGGTGAAGGAGCTCCAAGCGCTGCGAGATTCCGTTGCGGCTGCTCTTGCTGCGCTGACTAATCTTGGTCGCCCGGTTGAACACTGGGACGATTTGATCGTGTTCCTTGTTTCAAAAAAGTTCAGCTCCAAGACTCGCAGAGAATGGAACCTTTCTCGCGGAAAATCTCGCGAATACCCGACGTATAAGGAATTGGACGAGTTAATGAGCGTACGCATTCGTAGGCTGTCCGATTACGGGATTCCGCGTGATCCCGCGTCGCCGCGCGTTCGAGACAAAAGGTCTTCCTCATCGGTCCACAATGTTACCGTAGTCAAATGCGCCGATTGCTCCGGCGATCACCGTTTATCCGGATGCAGTGAATTTATGGGAAAGTCTGTCGATCAGCGTTCCTCTTTCGTTAAAACTAAGAAGCTTTATTTTAATTGCTTAAATTCCGGACACTCTATCAAAACGTGTCCGAGTAAGAATCGGTGTAAACACTGTAAACGTCAGCATCATTCGTTGCTGCATGGTCGGACCGTCGCATAGTGGGGCAAATCGGGGAAAAACGGCCAAAAATATATAAAATCCGTAAAACTGAACAGATTTCGATGAAATTTACGGGATATGTAAAGGTAAGGGTGTATATTTGAATTATGGATTTATGTGTAATGTATCCATTCAGAGGCGTTTATTTCTTTTAGAGGGGGGACTATACACGTAAATTTGAACTAAAAATTATCTATATAACTAAATGAACCTAAAACCTACTGAAAAATTAAGATTAAAAACTATATCTACACTAATAAACACAAAGTTTAAAAATACTACTATTACTAAAATATTATTAATATACGAAAAAATGTCTTATGAATACTCTAAATATCTAACGAATGCTTTAAATTATAAAATAACAATTGTACCAAATATTAATGCAACTAACTAATCTACATTCAAACGAAAAATCTACACTAAAACACTAAAACTAAAAACATGAAAAAAATTGCACAAACAAATTAGAAACGACTTAATCTAAGAAAACTAAGTAAGTTTAAGGAAAACTAAATTTTTAATGAATCACATAAAGTAATGAAGTAAACGATAAAAGAAATAAAGTATGAAAATATTTATGAATACGAAAAAAGCAATGTAGTAAGAATTGACAATACACAGTATGCGTGGTGCGTGGATTCGAGTGCATATAATGTGATAAATCGCAAATGAACGACAATGTCTCACAATGCCTCGACACTAATACTGAAAATATTCCATTCTTATATACCCAAAAGAGTACCATTCTTATTACGAGAAAGCTACGAAAATCTCTTCCACGCCATCTAGTGAGCATGGCAGAACCAACCCAGGCAGCACGCATGTCTAAAAGACATCGTAAAGGCGTGCCTTGCGACGGCCGTCGCTGTGCCTACGGGCCGCCGTGCGCGTAGGCGCGGCGTCGCAAATCAGAGATACACGCGAAACTTACGGAAACGATAATTATTCCCGAACAACGGGATCGTGACGACTCAGATTTTCCTCGGCAAGTCCTCTCGACACTCTTTCGCTCGGAACTCAGTCTCTCCGCTCTCGATATTCCTTCTCTCTCGATATTCTTTCTCTCTCGATAACTCTCTCTCTCAACCGCGGATCTGAGTCTCGGTGTCACGATCACCGATACGGCAAACGATAAATTGGGCGCCAGGCGCAATCACTTGCGCCGCTCACGAAATCAGCATGCAAAACTAGATAGCTCGACTAGTCAGCCGTCGTGGGTAGGGTATTAGAAGGCCGCTGGAAGGAAGGCAGTAAGACACAACGCAATGGTATAAAATAATAAATCATATGTATTTCGAGAACTTCCGGGGGTACAGGGATTCGTCACCCCGAATCACATGGACTCTAACAAACGCCAACTCGAGTAACACAACGACGCATACGCGATGCGGTCGTCACCGCACCCTTTCGAATAGCGGATACGCGAGTCAGTCTTTTCTTCGTGGGGACTCTCTCGGCACCCGTTCTCGAGATCCTCCCCGGTGATTTCCGCGAGGTGCTGCGGTCCGGTTAGGAAACGGCCGTTATTCTCTCGGCGCGAAATCCTCTTCCTTCTCGCGATCTCGCCTCAATCCCGGCTCTGTCTCTCACAGGCGTTACTCGGAAAGTCTCGACCGTATTCCACTCGGCAGTCGATACCCCGCTACTAGACTACTCGGCAGCAACGCAGATCCGTACATAAACGTAAGATGCGTGACGATACTAGGACTCAACAACGTAATACTCGAAATCACGGACTTCTCGATTCCCCGCTCGGCAACGCAATTACGACAATACAACTACGGCACTATCACGCGACACACGATTCCCCAATTAACAGCTCGGCAACGCATATTAATACAAAGACGACAATATGACGCGACAATTGACTGGAGTTGGCTTTCGAGGTGGAAGTTCTACCCCCCTTATGCGCGACACCGAGGCGGACGGGCCTCGCCTCTTTTCTTGTTCTCCTCGGTACTACACGATAGTCGGTTCCCCTTGGGTACGGGGCGAGACAATTATTGCGGCGACTGAGCTCGAGGCGCCGTCGTAGCCGGTATAATTACAAAGAATCGCAGAGTGCAAGCTTACATAAACCTCGTCCTCTGCGTCGTCGCTCGCGGCTCTCTCGCTCTCTGTTTCGGGGCCCTCGTCCAGATCGCTCCTCCAGCTTCGCCACACTCCAAGTGACGAGTCGCGGGGCGCGTCGCAAGGTCCTTTACCGTTCGCGCATCGATCCGCGCATCGATCCACCACCGACTTATCGCCGAGCCGCCGCAGCCCCTATCGCCGCTATCTTTCGCACGGCGGGTAGCCGTTCCTCAGGCGCTTCCGTGGATCGTTTTAGGTTGCTGGCCGCGCCGACCTTCCCCGGTCTCTACTTTTCCTCGCCGAGCTGGCCAGGCCCAAACGAGGGGACTCGAGGTTGTCGCCGAGGGGTTGCGCACCCCCTCCCAGGTGGTCGAGCTTGCTGTGCTCTTTTCTTCGGGTCGGCACGGAATTCCTTGCTACTCGGCATCTTGATTCGGCGGTCGGCGGGATCGTTTCCTTACCCGGCTCGGAACCTCCAACGCTCCCGCGACCCTCAGGCTTCCCTTCTTCGGTCTTCTTTTCCGCCGGGTTCTTGCTCCGTTGTTGGCTGTCTCGAGGTGTGAGATACAGTTCTTCCGGATTGGCTTAGACTCTGCGAAATTCTGAACACTATTAATTACGCGCTCACACGCCGCTCGGTAAAGTATCACTCCCCCTCAAATGCGAGAGAAACGATCCCGACGGAATATTTGTGCTTCCCCAATCCTACCGCCCCTTGTGACGGACGTCTCGAAACGTCACGTCACAGCCTTTAACCTATCTTTGAGACACGTATGTCTAAAAGACGTCTTAAAGATGTCTTTACGATGCCTTTTACACACATGTGCTGTCTGGAAAAAAAATTAATAACGTATAATCATACGTATTTGCATATAATTCGGAACACTGTCCGGCGTCATAGCTTACAAAAACGTTCCGCCTTATATTATTCGTAACTTTCACATCTGCAAAGGAGATTTTTACCAACAATTAGGAGAGATGTTAAAGAAGAATTCCATCTGTCACACAACTTGTCTGTTGTTGTATATCATTATTAAAAATGTGTTGAAAGAATGATCTTTTGCACCATTTCCTTAAAATCAGTCTAGTAGTCAGGGACTGTTCAAGAAACACTTATGTACACAATTAAATTTTTAATTTTTTAAATAAGTTTTAAACGTCAGTAAGTAATAAATTCAATACGTTAAAAACATTTATTGCCTTTAGTTGATTTTTAAGAGTAACTCAACTGTTTCGAATATTTGATCAAAAACATGAATTAAATTTAGCTATTTTTACATACTCAAGAAAACATTATAAATTGTTTTAATACTTGATGTTTATAGAGTTTTTAATACTTTGAAATGTTATACAACAGATTTTAATAGTTATTATGGAAAATAAAAATATTGCTCAAAACCTATTTTTGGCCGCGTTGCCCCACTGTGCGTCGTCAAGAATTGTGGCGGAAATGAGAACGTTGGACAGTCCATCCTCCCGTCCGCGAATGTCGCGGCGACATCCGCACCGTCCCGCGAGTTCGTGCCTGTCGCGTCCGCCATGGTTCATAGCGTTCAGGCGTGCGAGCCGACCTCGGTGCGAGCTCCGCCCAGCGCAGCGTATTGCTGGCGACGGCGTGGGTGATGCTTCGTACTACCGAAGGTCGGTCCTTTAAGGTGCGTGCCCTGCTCAATCAGGGATCCACCTTGAGCTTCGTGTCGGAGTCGTTAGCTCAATTGATGCGCACCAAACGGCATCGCGCCGGTTTAATAATACATTGCTTCGGAGAAAAATTTAACGGTAGGTCTAACAAGCAACACTACCCAAGTGCCACACGCCGATTTTGATAAGCTTTGAATATGTTGTTGTCTAGGTCAAAATATGAGACACATATTTTTTTATACGGGCCCTTATCGCTATTAAGGGGGTGATCCCTCCCACCCACTTGAAAAAAATCGGTTTTCATATTTCTTAGCGAATACCGTGGAAACAGTAAAAAATAAAAAAAAAGTTTCAAGTAAAAGTTTTATGGCTTCTAATGTACTTTATAACAGTACAATTAGATTTTTCGAAAATGTCATATTTTTCGAAATCCCTCCCCCTCCTCAATTTTGGAAAATTTTTAAATTTATCTTTCAACAAAACTTAAAGCATATTTAATGTTAAATTCAACCATATATGATAAAGTCATATTCTGAAAACGCATTTAATAAAAAAAAGCTAAAAGTACCTCTATATCGCTATATACGCGCCCCATCCGTATTTGCGTTTTTAATACGCTAGTTACTTTTTGGCGACAGTGTTTTCGCAATCTCACAGAGATAACAATGAAGTCGGGAGATTAAAAATTTATTTCTTATAGTTTATTCTTGTAACGGTGTACGCTGAGAGGTTTTCCGCTATTGTTTAATCATATTCTGCAAGCAACAAATTCTAAACTTGGATATTTCGAGAGCAACAAATGCAGACAATGTGCCGGTACCAAATTTAAGCGAGCAACAAATTTATTTCTTATAGTTTATCAAGAGACACGGTAGTGTCTCGCGCCAAGTATATGCGCAGCGAGACCGACCGTGTACTGTTACGCGAAGCGACGCTTTCGCAGACACTCAGATTATTAGATCTCAATAACCGCTGAACAGATCAAGTTCGGAATAGCTCAATGGATAGCTTGGGGTCGAATTATGTAATAAAAGTGTTTTTATTTTTCTCCTACGTGCCCTACGAGCGGAGATATGGCGGTGCAAAGTCTGAAATTGGCAAATTTCACTTAAGAAACGTCGTCATTATCATCATCGTCGTTTGTACAGTTCGTTCTTTTCAACGAGATGGGAGCAGTTAATATCGGTTTTCTCGCGTGCGCCAGAGATGCGAGATAGCATGTACAGATGTACGACGCGGGCTGCGGTCCAGTTGATGCTTCAGATGCTTCAAAGAAAAGGGATAGAAAATGTTCTGAAACACTTGAAGCTGCAACACCACGTCGACGACGTTGCACCACGTCGACGACAACGACGACGTTGCACCACGTCGATGATGATAGAGAGTGAGAGAGCGAGAGAGCGGGAGGGCAAGAGAGCGAGTGAATGAGAGAGCGAGAGGGCGAGAGAGCGAATGCTATGCGCGCGCTATTTTATTTTTCAATATTAATGTTTTCGAATAATAATATTCATCTATTATTTATTATACAGGGTGTCCCATAACTCTTCATTAATATTTCAGAGGGTGAATGAGGGTTAAATATTGAACAAAAAGTTCCTTTTCCGATTTTGGCTCAGACCATTATTTACCGAGTTATTAACAGTTAAAGTTGTCTAATCAGACGGCGCGCGGTCGGAGTACGCAGAGGCGTAGCGTGCTGTGGGACCCCTCGCGCTTATCGTATCTTTTCTCGGTTAAAATTTTCTTTTAATTTTTCTTACCTTTTTATGACAAATAAATCAATAAATTCTTACAACAATTCTTATAATAAATAACACAAATCCTATTCTAAAAAAGGCGTTAAAGGTGTTATATTTATTTCATCGTGTTTCATCAATATACAAATTTGACAGAAATGACAGCTGCCGTTTTCACGTTCCTAAGAAATGTAGTATGTCGAATTCGGTGTGTTTGCGTGGCGAGGATGTTTGCGGGGAGATCGGCGTCACGGAGAGGGGATGTTATCGGATTGGGTTGTCGTAAGGCCGGGAACAAAGCAAGGGAGAGAGAGTCTCGAACCGTCTAAGAGCAGAGTCATTGCGAGTCATTACGAGTAAAGAGAATATTGCAAGCGAGTCCGTACAATTTGACGAACAGAGAGAATTATAAACAAGCATCGCGTGCCAGAGTGTGGTATAGTCGATGTGCTGTATTTTCATTATATTAAAACTCGAATTGCAAACTCCAGTTCTGCCTACCGCTCTACCCTAATAACAACATCCTACAAAAATAATAAATAAAATTATCAATATAACCGCACTGACAGCCACTATGACATTCTGACATTCGCAACACGAAGTTCAAGTCACACGAAGTTCGAGCCAAGCGAGAGAACCAATCAGCATCGCGGAAAGGAGGTCTCAACTATTCGATAAAAAAGAACTTCACGAAGTTAACACGCCTCTTTTAGAATAGGAAACATGTAAGTTAATACTTTTAAAAACCTTGACTGACAGGACTATGGCTTTTACCTCCTCATATATTATAAAAAAGAATAACATACTTCACACTACAAAATGTGTGAAATCACAACAAAATTACCTTTTTAAAAAAAGGTACAAAAATAGCGCCAAGTATACGCGCCTAAAGTTCTTTCGAAAAAGGACTCTACAAAACTAATGATATGAACAAATTGCGCTAACTACAATGGGTATTTATGCAAACCAGAAAATCTATTACTTTATTATTACTCTTTGGCCAATATTCATTGTTGATTCTGATTTAAGACCATCTTAAGTACAATTATAAGATATTTGAAACCAATCACACAGTCGTATTAGCATCTTAAGACATTACTTCAAATCGTCTGGAAATAAGAATGGACTATGAATACTAGCCTTTGATATTAAAAAATAAAGGACATAATAATATTAAGCAGATATTTTTATACGAATAAATATTTTAATACATAGAAATATATTTAGTAATACAAATAAGTGTTTTTTTTTCAAAATACTTGGCGCTGCTAAACCGAATAAAAAATTGTCTTAGTATTTAAATAATCTAAAGATTACAATAATTTCCTTAAACTCTAAATTACATAACAACTCGCTGAAATACATATATGTACAAATGTAGTTAAACTTATTCTATGCTTAATTCTAATGTCACACACATACATACACATGCACGCATTCACAAGAGAGAAAGAAAGAGAATGAGGCAATTAACATAATGATTCGGTTTAGCAGCGCCAAGTATTTTGAAAAAAACACTTATTTGTATTAATAAATATATTTCTATGTATTAAAATATTTATTCGTATAAAAATATCTGCTTAATATTATTATGTCCTTTATTTTTTAATATCAAAGGCTAGTATTCATAGTCCGTTCTTATTTCCAGACGATCTGAAGTAATGTCTTAAGATGCTAATACGACTGTGCACAGGTGAAAAATTTGTGTTAA
The DNA here is from genome assembly GCF_003672135.1 of Ooceraea biroi. Lineage (NCBI taxonomy): Eukaryota > Metazoa > Arthropoda > Insecta > Hymenoptera > Formicidae > Ooceraea > Ooceraea biroi. Next base: position 7,504,093 of record NC_039510.1, read on the forward strand.
ATTTAACAGATATCACGTGTCCCAAACGGTTTACATAAATTTTTGTGTTAATTTAACATAATATGGATTTGTTAAATGGTGACACTAATATTATGTTAATATTTTAACCCAAAATGAATGCAAACTGCGAAGTAATTTGAAATAAATTTTGTGTAAAATCAACATATTTTTAATGATAAAATTAACTCGAAAAAAAAGTTATTTTTACATACATCTTTACTCTCAACATAGTTTTCTGTAAATTTTAACAGATAAAACTTGTTACTAATAATACGGAACATATCTATTGTGTAAAATAAAAAATAGGTGCACAATGTGTACTTTTTGCACTTTTTTTAGTTGTTTTAAAAATTTAACACTTAAGTTGAATTAACACAACAGAAACATGTTAAATTAACACATGAATGTGTTAAATATTTAACACAAAAATGTTAACCGGCATAGTTTTTAACAAGAAAACAAATTTTCCAACTGTGTGTGATTGGTTTCAAATATCTTATGATTGTACTTAAGATGGTCTTAAATCAGAATCAACAATGAATATCGGCCAAAGAGTAATAATAAAGTAATAGATTTTCTGGTTTGCATAAATACCCATTGTAGTTAGCGCAATTTGTTCATATCATTAGTTTTGTAGAGACCTTTTTGAAAGAACTTCAGGCGCGTATACTTGGTCCTTTTTTTGTACCTTTTTTTAAAAAGGTAATTTTGTTGTATTCTTGTAACGGTGTACGTTGAGAGGTTTTCCGCTATTGTTTAATCATATTCTGCAAGCAACAAATTCTAAACTTGGATATTTCGAGAGCAACAAATGCAGACAATGTGCCGGTACCAAATTTAAGCAAGCAACAAATTTATTTATTATAGTTTACTCTTGTAACGCGACACGCTGAGAAATAATCCTCTATTGTTTAAACTTATTTTACAAGCAACAAATTCGGATATTTTGAAAGCAACAAATTAGCAACTAATTCTTATGTTATTGTTATTATAGTTTTGTTTATATATAAATGTATTGTTCCGCTAACTTAATCTTCCTTTAGCGGAACATTAGTTTTTAAAGAAACTTACAGAGCAACAAATTTTTTTCTTTAGCAACTTTTAGCAACAATTGAGCAACAAATAAAAATGTGAATTAGAATTGATTCTGCTCATTTTGTTCCGCTAACTTATAAGACATGACGGAAGTGGACTGCGGGTGAACCGGACTTGGGAGTCGGCGAGCTAGTACTTTTAAAAACAAACCTACTTCCCCCTTCGAAGTGGAGCCTCGCGCGAATCTCCGAGGTGCACTTCGGCGCAGACGGCATCGTGCGGGTAGTCTCGCTACGCACCGCTAACAGCTCCTTTAAACGACCGGTAACTCAGATCTGCCGCCTGCCGGTCAACCGATGCCTGACTCCAGCCTCGATGGAGCAGGCTGCACCGTAAATGACCGCGTATAACACTCTTTCTATGCAAACCGTATATTCTCTTGTAATTAGCGTTAAGTCGTGTACGAAAATTGTTTCTTGTAATCAGTGAATCTTGTTGTTATCAGTAGGCAATCTTTGCGACTGGCCTAGGCGCACCTTTTGTTAAAACAGTTCAGTCCATTATTTCGCATCCGTAATGCATGCGAGGCGGGCGGCATGTTCAAAATCGTGTACTATATTTTCGAGCTTCCGGAAAATTCGAGAACCGACAACGGTCCTTGGTCGAAGTATTTGTCTCTAATAGGTAGAGCGCGAGTTGGAAAACAACTCCATATATGGAGAAGCTTAAGTCGCCGTAGCGTGATTGGCCTAGTGGAGTCAGGTCATCGACACGTGGACCAATTATGTGAAATCATAATTTACGCGAAACCATGTTTATCGGTCCGGACGAAGATAGAGCCCAACAAGCGGACAGAGAATCACGAGACCTGAGCAAAGACACGCGTGCTTGATAGCGAAGTATTCGAGTCCGTCCGGACCGTCGTGCAAACTCTCAATAAAGTCAGTGTCAAGTGGCAATTGAACAGTCTTCGTACATTCAACCGTCAAATCTCGCTCCAGTTTCCCATCCAGCCCACAAATAAAATCTTTGGTGTTCATTAATCAAAGGTGCGTGAACAATCTAAACGAAATACACAACTACACAACATGTAATGTACATATGTAATTCAAATTCTGGATGTTCAAGCTTTCTTTCGACACGCTATCCATAATTTAAGATGTTTGTGTGCGTAATATAACATCTCTAGGACATTATATGTATATTAAACAATTTCGAAATTTACTTTTCGGCGGCTTTCCGAATGTGTTAGAAAAAGGAAGAAGAAAAAGAAGGCAATGTTCAAATATCGTTCTATACATACGTCAATATTTTGCAGAGCATGCAGCGGTGACATGCAATCGGAACAAGGAATCGGAAATGGAAAGTACAATGCCGCATTCAGACATCTTATATTGAATAATAGTTAACAGTGGGGGAGAACCTAGTGGGGAGTGGGAAGAACTTAGTGGGGAGTTGCTAATGGTGGGGAGGAATTTCATATATATGGCTCCCAGTGAGTTGTTACTCATCAATTGTTCGTCGTACGTGGCGCAAAGCACAGTGATGGAGGCGCTCCGTACTTTAATGTCCCACTTTCGTCACCAGAATGAAAGGAATATTGATTTTGTGACATATTTACCAAGAGACTTTCGAACATTGAATGAAAAGACAATAGGCGATGCATATCCACTTCCTAATATTACAGACATACTCGATCAGTTAGGCAGTGCTAAATACTTCTCAGTATTCGATTTGGCTTCCGGTTTTCATCAGATTAGGATGCATCCAAATCATAATCACAAGACTGCCTTTTCCACTCCACACAGGCATTATGAATTTGATAGAATGTCATTCGGTCTCAAAAACGCACCGCCCACTTTTCAAACATTAATGGACCTAATACTAAAGGGATTACAAGGAATCGAAATGTTTGTTTATTTAGACGACATTGTTATATGCGAGTTCATTACGCGAGCACGAGGTTAAATTTGAAAAATTAGCAGCTAGACTACGCGAGGCGAACCTCCGACTACAGCCTGATAAGTGTGAATTTCTCCGAAAAGAGATCAATTACCTGGGACACGTAATAAGTCAGGATGGAGTCTATCCCGATCCAAAAAAGATCGAAGCGGTAAAAAATTTTCCAACACCTAAACGCGCCAAAAATATAAAAACAATTCCTCGGTTTAGCTGAATATTACCGCCGATTTATAGAAGGATTCTCTAAAATAGCGAAACCCTTAACTAACTTGCTAAAAAATGACACAAAATTTCAATGGGAACAGAAAGAACAAGACTCCTTTAGTACTTTAAAAAATGCTTTATGTGAAGAACCGGTGTTACAATATCCCGACTTTACAAAACCATTCATAGTTACAACAGACGCATCAGATGCGACTATAGGCGCTATTTTGAGTCAGGGATCATTAGGGAAAGATCGTCCCATAAGTTATGCATCATGAGTCCTAAATGACGCCGAAAAAAATTATTCTACTAATTGAAAAGAAATTACTAGCGATCGTGTACGCCGTCCAACATTTTCGACCATACCTCTACGGGAAACGATTCACCTTAGTTACCAACCACAAGCCGTTGACTTGGCTTCATAAAGCAAAAGACCTCACCTCACGATTAGCACGTTGGAGAATTAAACTCGCTGAGTATGACTATGAAATCGCTTACAAAGCCGGCAAAACAAACGTCAACGCTGACGCGCTATCTCGAAACCCTATACAGCATGTACAATCAACGGCATAAATGCCGTCGCTACTTGCGAGTAAGGAGCGCGATGGGCAGATGGCGGTGGCGGCTAAAGGACAAGTAGTAATAGGAATCTCTCCAGTCTGTAAGTAACGCAGATAATATTACGATGCACAATGTATTTGTAATAATACGAAATAATACTTTGTATTTCATAGACTATGCGCTTTCATTAATATTATATGTTTACACACGTATAGTATATTTTTAAATTAGAGCAATATTATATTTTTTAAATAACTGATAACGTTTGAAGTTTTTATTACTCTCTTTAAATATATATATATATATATCTTGCAATATTTCTTTAATTTTTCATTGTATCTTCATTTTTATTTTGATAAAAAAAAACAGTAGTTTAGATAGTAATAAAATTCTGTATGTATACTTCTTACTATTAATAATAAATTTAAATTATATCCTAGTATCAACTAAACGTTAACGTAGAGAGAACAAGCTTCGAAATATATTTAAATTAGAACAATATTTTTTAAATAACTGATGAGCGTTTGAAGTTTCATTATTTTCTTTAAATATATGTATCTTACAATATTTCTTTAATTTCTCATTTTATCTTCTTTTTTATTTTGATAAAATAACAAAAATATTAATCTTTTTATTTCTTTTCAAACAATAAATAACCGTCTTTCTGAGAATCTGTATATGTAAGTTTTATATAAGTTAATACAGCATATTATATAGCGTAATTTATAGCAATATTTTTTACAATATTTCTGAAATGTTGCTAATATTACAGAAACATTGCAATTGAAATATAATATTTTTATATATAATATATACAATATATAAATACTACATAATATTTTTGTTATTTTATCAAAATAAAAAAGAAGATAAAATGAGAAAGTAAAGAAATATTGTAAGATAAATATATTTAAAAAAAATAATGAAACTTCAAACGCTCATCAGTTATTTAAAAAATATTGTTTTAATTTAAATATATTTCGAAGCTTGTTCTCTCTACGTTAGCGTTTAGTTGATACTAGGATATAATTTAAATTTATTATTAATAGTAAGAAGTATACATACAGAATTTTATTACTATCTAAACTACTGTTTTTTTTTATCAAAATAAAAATAAAGATACAATGAAAAATTAAAGAAATATTGCAAGTTATATATATATACAGGGTGTTTCCTAAGTAAGTAGACAAACTTAAAGAGGATATTCCTTGGCTTATTTTAAGAAGAAAAGGTCATATAAACATATGTCCTAAACTGCTTTGTTTTCCAAAAAAAAGTACATCACTGTTTTCGTTCACTTTTCGTTTATTATAGAACAGTTTGTGTTATTGCAAATGAAACAAATGAAAAACAATAGTAACCAAAAAGAAAAATTATAACGAAAAAGAAAATAGTAACTAAAAAGAAAAATAATAACATCACAGTAACTGCTGAAAATGTCCACCTGCAGCCATGATACACGCCTCAACTCTCCTTTCCATTGATTGACGTACACGCTCAAAAATACCTGGAGTGTCTGAAACGAGTGTTCACTTGCAGCGCCGCGAGACCATCCCCACTCCATCCCCACCGCTGTTGACTCGTACTGCAAAAGCACGCTATCCGAAAAGTGAACGACAACAGTGATGTACTTTTTTGGAAAACAAAGCAATTTAGGACATATGTTTATATGACCTTTTCTTCTTAAAATAAGCCAAGGAATATGTTCCTTAAGTTTGTCTACTTACTTAGGAAACACCCTGTATAAGCCAAATACCACTCACTGACTCATCAACGTGCAGTCCGAACCACTGCATCTATCGACTTGAAATTTTAAGGGTATATTCCTACTATTACGTAGGTGCTCACTAAGGGTGGGTTTGCCGAAATTCCACCCCTAACGAGCGAGAAGGGGTAAAATGTGTTTTTATTTAATTCTACACATAATATCGCAGGCGAAGCCCGCGTGACGGGGGATGCTAGTATTCTATATTTGTAAGTTTGTGACAAGGAGTACGAAACATTATAATATATTATAAAGATCACTCGAGGTACTGGCTGTCGCGTCTACTTACAAGTTAGATGTGAAGTAGAAGCAACTCGACTGCGGTCAGACGTGCGGTAACGTCAACCACCAGCCAGCAATAACGTAAAGCGTGTCACAAAGAGTTCACGAATCTTATCTACAATGCATGGCATTAGTAAGATCGCGTTTGATCGACATTAAGTATAAGCGAACTTTTTTTATTTATGTTTCAAAAAACGTCTTTACAGAGATTGCCCAGTGAACAGGAAATGTGCAAGATGCTGGCAAGATGCCTACAAAAAGATAGGGAGATGACGATCAAAAATTGTGCAAAATGTCCCATGCCGTGATGCAGATCGTGACGGTGTTCTTTCCTCTGATTGGTCGGCTGTCATGTGACATGCGTCATGTTAATACCGCGTTATTCAAATGTGGTATTTATATGAAGGTAAAATGAGAACGTTATGTCAATTGCCCATTATAGAAAAAGGTCAAGTTAAATTAATTGCGGAATCATTATTAATGTAAACGCAAGAGAACAAATAAAATACATGTAATAGGAGAGGTTAAAATAAAGAAAGCAATATATATATATATATATATATACAGGGTGTCCCGGGTTTTAACCGACAAACTGCGGGAGCATATTCTATTAGTGGAAATAAGAAAAAATTCTTATATCGAGTTTGCTTAGAAATGCTTTATTACAAAGTTATAAACCAATATTGAAAAGAAATATGAGATAAGTAACAACGGAACATAGTGTAGAATTTGGAAGGTCGAAGATGTTTATGTTATGTGTATTCACATGTATTCATGTTCACTATGTTGAAACGATTCAGTATGATTGTTACTTTCACAACAGTAGCTGTTAGATTTCAATCGTCGTGTGAACTAGCAATTACTATCAGAATGCCAAAAGTGTTTTCAAATGAGGAATACACTGATATTCATTTCGTGTACGGATTCTGTGACGGAAATGCACGAGCTGCCATACGAGACTATCAACGTAGATTTCCTAACAGGAGAGTACCAGATAGTTCTGTGTTTAGTAATACCCATTTGCAATTACGTAATTTGGGTTCATTTCGACCTATGAATGAATATGATGATGTTCGTTCAGCTCTAAGACACCGACGACGCTCGGAAAGAATCTTAAATCTTCGCCAAAACAGCTGGATACAGTTAGACGGTTGTCCATCGCACTATGCTAGACAAGTTAGAAACTGGTTAGATGAACATTATGCTCATAGGTGGATTGGTCGAGGAGGACCGGTTTTCTGGCCTCCAAGATCGCCCGATTTAACGCCTCTTGATTTTTATTTATGGGGAACTTTAAAAAATAAAATTTACAGTACAGAAGTAATCTCGCTTGAAGATTTAAAGCAACGAATTACTAATTCAGTTACTGAGATGCAACAAAATTTTCAGGAATGTCGTACTGTAACAAATTCTGTACTACGTCGATGTCTAGCTTGTATCGATGTGCAAGAACATTTTGAAATGCGTCACTAAATCATTGCGTACATAATTTTTATTTTTGTGAAAAAATCCGTTGTTACTTATCTCATATTTCTTTTCAATATTGGTTTATAACTTTGTAATAAAGCATTTCTAAGCAAACTCGATATAAGAATTTTTTCTTATTTCCACTAGTAGAATATGCTCCCGCAGTTTGTCGGTTAAAACCCGGGACACCCTGTATATATACAGGGTGTTTCTAAAAGGTCTGGTCAAACTTTAACCATAGATGCTACGTATCAAAACAAAGCAAAATGTCCATATAAACATGAGTCCGGAAATGCTCCCCTTCTGAGATAACACAAGATAAAGTCACTTCATAGGCTTCTTTGGCTCAATTACTGTAGTAATGTTTTTTTTGTTTCGTCGCGGAGAAAACCTGTGCCAGGTTCGATCCCGGCCTTGGAGGAGCGGGGGATATGGGGATTTTTACCACTCTAAGAATCGGGGAGTGACGCCCAGTTGCGCACAGAATAAATCGGACACAACAGATTTAGTGAATCGGACACGGACCCAATCGGACACAATAAGAAACGGACACAGTGATAATCGTACACAACGCTAATCGGACACAGTGGCAATCGGACACATTGTCAATCGGACACAGTGCCAATTGCGCACAGTAGGAAACGGACACACAGTGGTTGCAATCGGACATAATAGGAAATGGACACACGGTGGTTGCAATCGGACACACGATGGTTGCAAACGGACACATATTCCGTGACAGTTTTCCTAACCTGGAAATGTTACTTGTAAGGACTTTTCTATTTCTATTTCTTTATATGGAGTAGCGATGCTACCATGCTTACTTTGCACATACGTGCGATATTTAATAAATTTAGAAAGCATATGCTGAGAGTATATGAAGCGAGGTTCCATGCAAAGCAAAGTTCTACATTGTAACTTTCACGCAGTACTTTTGGTCACCCCAAAGTTTTTTGTTTTTTTTTATGTGGAAGAGTACTAGGTAACGGGCGAAGCCCGCCTCCTCGTGCTCTTCCACCCAAGCATATACTTTCCTAGTATAAAAAATTAATAATATTAAAGAAAGTTTATACTGGGAAAGTATCCACACTGTATCCACGCATGTACTTTGTAAGACAAAGCAATGTTTACTCTACATCTAATTTTGACTCTTCCTTATTAGAATGAAACTGTCACGGAACATGTATCCGTTTCCTACTGTGTCCGTTTGCAACCATCGTGTATCCGTTTCCTACTGTGTCCAATTGAAACCCCCGTGTGTCCATTTCCTACTGTGTCCGATTACAACCACTGTGTCCGTTTCCTACTGTGTGCAATTGGCAACCACTGTGTCCGATTGACAATGTGTCCGATTGCCACTGTGTCCGATTAGCGTTGTGTACGATTATCACTGTGTCCGTTTCTTATTGTGTCCGATTGGGTCTGTGTCCAATTCACTAAACCTGTTGTGTCCAATTTATTCTGTGCGCAACTGGGCGTCACTCCCCGTAGGCGAGGATGGACTTCACGGCGTTTTCGTGAGAGATTCCGGTGTCCCTTCGCCACTCGCTCAAGGCAGGCGACGACGGGATTTTTAGAGTAGTAACAATCCTCATATCCCCCGCTGCCCCAAGGCCGGGATCGAACCTGGCGCAGGTTTTCTCCGCGACGAAACAAAAAAAACATTACTACAGTAATTGAGCCAAAGAAGCCTATGAAGTAACTTTATCTTGTGTTATCTCAGAAGGGGAGCATTTCCGGATCCATGTTTATATGGACATTTTGCTTTGTTTTGATACGTAGCATCTGTGGTTAAAGTTTGACCAGACCTTTTAGAAACACCCTGTATACATATATACAGGGTGGCCCATTTTAATTTAAACAGTCGATTTTTTAAAAAACTAAAAGAGATACGAAAAAATGTTTCAGACAGACATGTCACGATTTCGAGGGGGACATAAGATGATACCATTGGTTTGACCTTGAATAGTCGTTTGAAGGTCACGCGAAGATCACCTTCAATTTCTTAAATTGAAACCCCAACTTTTTATTGCAGATTCTTATTCTCCATCGAAAAGTAAGTAACTTTTGTCTGAAACATTTTTCCGAAAAATGTCATCTTATGTCCTTAAAATGTCCTCAAAACTCATCTTGAAGATCATTTTAAGGACATAAGATGACATTTTTCGGAAAAATGTTTCAGACAAAAGTTGTATGTTTTCTCGCGTAGAATCCGAATCCGTAATAAAAAATACCATGTCTCATTAAAAAAAAATTTCAGACCGGAAGTTAGAATTTTGATAAACAATGACCCGTCTAGTTGTATCCACATTCTCTGTCGTGTATGGAGATCAACGTTCGAACAGTGTATTGTCGAATACCGATTTACGTAATCACGTTTGACATTGTCAATATTCGACAATACACTGTTCGAACGTTGATCTCCATACACGACATAGAATGTGGATACAACTAAACGGGTCATTGTTTATCGAAATTCTAACTTCCGGTCTGAAATTTTTTTTTAATGAGACATGGTATTTTTTATTACGGATTCGGATTCTACGCGAGAAAACATACAACTTTTGTCTGAAACATTTTTCCGAAAAATGTCATCTTATGTCCTTAAAATGATCTTCAAGATGAGTTTTGAGGACATTTTAAGGACATAAGATGACATTTTTCGGAAAAATGTTTCAGACAAAAGTTACTTACTTTTCGATGGAGAATAAGAATCTGCAATAAAAAGTTGGGGTTTCAATTTAAGAAATTGAAGGTGATCTTCGCGTGACCTTCAAACGACTATTCAAGGTCAAACCAATGGTATCATCTTATGTCCCCCTCGAAATCGTGACATGTCTGTCTGAAACATTTTTTCGTATCTCTTTTAGTTTTTTAAAAAATCGACTGTATAAATTAAAATGGGCCACCCTGTATATATCAGGGTCCGCCAAAAGTTCTGGGACCCCTGAATATTTCGAAAAATATGCATTTTCGTGAAAAATGTTTCAAACAAAAGTTGTAGGGCTTTAAGTTACGCATTGCATAGTAATATTAGTATGACACTGAATAGCACCGTCAAGGTCACATAAAAATCATTTTGAATTGTTTAAATGGAACCCTCTACTTTTCATTACATATTCTTGTAGCTCACCTCGACAGCTTTCCAAAACATTATAATAAAGTTTTTTTTCATTCAGAACTTTCCGAGTTTTGAGGTTTGAAAGTTACAGTACCGCCGGCATTAGCATTACCCAAGATCCAGATAATTAAGGCAAGATCGAACATAGTACAGTCAACTAAGGCAAGATCGAGGTAAGATTTGGCCAATAAAGGCAAGGTAAAGGTCTACCTGGGCAGTGAAGGCAAGGTAGCGGTTCACCCGGCCAGTGAAGGCAAGGTAGGGGTTCACTTAGATATCTGTTCAAGGAGGCCCCTTTTTAATAACACAATTCACATTAGATGCTCGAACTGCGCACCATCTGTTGTTTGACAATGTGCTAAACGTACGTAAAAGTTCTCTACTGCACTTCTGATAACATCTGGAGGAATAAGTGCAGCTTCTCGCATAATCCGTTGTCGAAGATCCTCCAGGTCATTAGGTTCTATAAAGTAAATTTTACTTTTGAGGTAGCCCTAGAGGAAATAATCGAGTGGTGTTAGATCTGGTGACCTCGCTGGCCACTCAATTGCTCCTCTTCTACCTATCCATCGGTTTGGAAATGTCTCATCTAGGTAATCACGTACAGCCCTTCCATAATGCGGTGGAGCTCCATCCTGTTGATACCACACTTCACCAAAATTATCACCTGCTCTCTCAGCTATTGATGGAATTATTTGATCTCTCAGCATACGTTCATATCTAGCGGCATTCAAATTACCATCGATGAAAAATGGCCCAATCAAAGTATTATTATAAATACCGGCCCAAACATTCAACTTCTCAGGATTCTGAGTGTGTGCCTCGCGCATTCAGTGAGGATTTTCGTCAGTCCAAAAACGACAGTTATGGCGGTTAACATTACCATTGATCTCGAAGCTTGCTTCATCGGAAAAAGCAATATTAAACAGGAAATTGGGTAACTGATCAATTCTTGTCATCATGATGTCACAAAATTCATTTCGGCGGTCGAAATCATCCTCATTTAATTTCTGAACAAGATGAATCTTGTAAGGATGAAAATTAATAAATTTCAGATTCCTACGAACAGAAGTTTGACTCATCTCAAGTTCCTGCGATGCCTTACTCACAGAAAGTCTGGGATTCTCTACAAAAGCTTGTGCGACTTCGAATGCCCTCTCTTCTCTCGTTTCAGACCTTGACCTTCCAGATTTTGGACGATTTCTATTTATTCCTGTTTCTTCAAATCGCCTGATCGTACGTTCAACAGTTGATTTAGAAATACCATTGTCTTGATCACGAAAGGTTTCATTAAACAGTCTCCTCACTTCATTATAAGATCTTTGTCGGTCCCGCCATCTCCTCATCATCAAGAGAGATACCCTCTCGCGTTTAGAAAGTTGTGCCATGATCGCGCTCAAATGGGAAATACACACAGATTCTTCCTGACCAAATTCTAACGTAAATTCCTATTTTGAATCATTTAAAAAAATAAGTGATGGAGTAATATTTTCCGAATTTCTGTCAAAAACAATGGAAATTCTCAGTTCGTCTATTACGGAAAAGATGCAAAGTAACTGCTTAGCTTAGATAAAACTAAATTCTCGTGGGTTCGTAGAACTTAATGGTTTCGGATTTATGTACTTTATCAGTAAGACAAGTATAGAAGAATTTACGAGATCCAACATCATTACAATAAAGTTTCTGTTTCGCTATAATTCGCGAGAGTTATTTCCGCAAGCGCGCGAGTGATTGTGAGTGTGTGGCGCGAGCGTGAGACGAGCGAAGTCCGCCCGGACACGTAACATTTTCCGTAACATCTCCGGGGCGAATCAACAATATATCTCGTGTGCATAAGTCTTAGGCGCTATGTCGGAGAGGATGACTAAGCGTGCAACCTTGGTCCCTTGAGAGGTTGTTCGGAAAGGAATTTTGGGATGGATCATAAAAGAGAAAGTTTCTCGGAAGGCAGTAACATTGGTATATGACGGTTAGATGAAAAAAAGGAATCCGGAAAAGAAAAGGAGACTTTGTCGGGACGTAACAATATGCTAAGGTCCTGAAGCCATTGAAAAAATTGGATGAAAGGAGCGAAGAGTATATCCATGTAGGATATGCACAAGTAGGATATAGGCTATGGGATAAGAAAAGAAGACGAATAAAAATAGCAATAGATGTCAGATCTGAAAGTGAAATAGAGAAAAGAATAGAAAAAGGTAAAAAGAAAACAGTGAAGATTCTGCTAGATGATGAAGAGGAAGAAGAGAATACAGACGAGGAAGAAGAAAGAGAAGAAGACAGTGAAGAAGAACAATACGAAGAATGTGAAGAGATAACAGAAAGCTGATCAGAAGACGAGAAATCAACAAAAGGATAGAAAAATAGAAGAACTAAGAAAATCAACTAGAGTTAAGAGGAAACCAGAAAGATATAGAGACTGTGTATATATGACATATAAAGAAGCAGTCGCAGGCGAAGATAAAGAAAAATGGATAGAAACAATAGATGAAGAGAAGAACTCGTTAAAAGAGAATAAAGTATCGGAAGTGTTGAGTGTTCAAGAATTGAAGAATAAAAAACCTTTACACAGTAAATGGATCTTCAAGGTGAAACAAGATGGAAGATACAAGGCTTGACTTGTAGTAAAGGGCTGTGAACAAAAGTATGGAATCGACTATCAGGAGACATTTAGTCCAGTGATAGGCACTGCTGCTTTGAGAAGCCTGTTCGCCACAGCAGCCATAAAAGGTTATACAATAATTACGTTTGATGTAAAAACAGCCTTTCTGTATGGAACTCTGAGTGACGCTGTGTTTATGTACCCCCCCCCCCCCTGAGGGATACAGCTATAAGAATAAAATATTCAAATTAAAAAAGGCTTTATATGGACTGAAGCAAGCACCTCTTCGGTGGAACATGAGGTTTACCAAGTTCATGAAAGAAAAAATCTTCAACCACTGGAAAAGGAACAATGCATTTTCCGGAGGAAAAACAGCAAACTTGTATTGGGAATTTACGTTGATGACGGAATAATAATCGGAGACAATATGACAGAAATTAAAACTATAATCGAAGATCTTAAACACGAGTTTAAAATAGCAGTGATGGAGGAACCTACCACCTTCGTGGGATTCGAAATAACGAGAGGAGTAAATTCAATCAACTTGACAAAAAAGAGTATATAGAAACAATACTTAAACAGAGCGGAATGGAGAATGCGAAACTTGTGAAAATTCCGATGCAACAAGGAGAAAGAAAAGAAACGGAAGTAAAACCCAATGAATATCTCTATAGAGAAACAATTGAAAAATTGTTATATCCCTCAACGAAAACTAGACCGGACATCGCATTCAGCGTCAATTTGTGCAGTAGGTATGTAGAAGAACCAACAACAGAAAGAATAAGGGATATAAAACATATATTAAAGTACCTAAGAGGAAACACTAAATAAGGAATCCAGTACAGAAACACCGACAGAATTGATCTATTGGAAGCATACAGTGATGCCGACTTCGCAGGAGATCGCGAGACAAGAAGAAGCACGACGGGATACGTTATTCTGTACGCAGGCGGAGAGATCAGCTGGTGCTCCAGAAAACAACCAGTGATTGCCTTATCCAGCACAGAAGCGGAGTATATTGCTGCAGCGGAATGTTGTAAAGAGCTACTATACCTGCGATCACTACTCGAAGAATTGCTGGGAGAAAAAATTAGAATAAGATTGAATGTAGACAAAGTGCCATCGCACTGATAAAAAATGGTATAGTTAATAAACGTTCCAAACATATCGATGAAAAATATAGATTTATTCATGAATTAGTAAAAGATAATATAGTAGAAATTGATTATTGTCCAACAAATAAGCAGTTAGCTGATATTTTCACGAAACCTTTGAATACTGTCAAATTTACAGAATTCAAAAGACAATTAGTGACAGAGTGACTAGGAAAAAATTAGGAGGGTGTGTTAAATACCGTATAATTGGAGGTAGATAATTTTGCCTGGTCAGAACTCTAAGGTAATAATATGTTTATGTTGGTAACTTGTGGGAAGAGACCGGCAGTTCGGCATGCGAAAATACGTAAGGACTCTCTTTCCCTCTGTGACCGTTGTGGTGTGCACACCAGCGAGCGAGCGAGCGTGCGAGCGTACGAGCGACCTATCACCGAGCGTAATTGCGAGAGACCGACCTACAGTCCGAGAGAGATGATAACTGCTGGACTTCACCCAGATAAGAATTGTTTGATTTAATATTTAGTTATTCTTCACGCGATGCGTTTCCTTTTATGTTTATTGTAATTGTTGAGGCGAACCACCACTGAGAGAGTGGAGTGCAATTTCTATTAAAGCAAATATTAATAAACGATTGATTAAACTGTATTCTGAGTTCTGTGTATCAGTTGCAACTCACTAATTAACAATTACACATAAATGCATTCTACTTACTGAAATAAATGATGACTTTGTGTATTGTTGCATTTTGCAGCATCTGTTCGGCTTGTTGTTACTGTTTTTTAACTAACAATCACAGATGTCTATATTACACCCGCTGCTAACAGCAAGTGTCAACACGATGTCACATACACGCCGGGTACTCACATACGCACTACCACACACGCACTGGCGCCATGTTCTGTCAGGTGTCATGGCCGAAACCGGAGATCCGGCCGGCCTCAGTTTTGTACGCCAAAGCCCATAGTTAGCGATCTAGTATAGTATAGACATCTGTGGTCTCGACAGACACCAGGAGCGTTCAAACAACGATTGGTTCGTTAGCTCCAGCGAATGCGGTGTCGTTACTTGCTCTTCAAGTCCCGAAATTGGGTGGAGGCGAAGAGAAGAACGTACGGATGTGAATCCAAAGAGTGGATAAGGTGGCTCAGATGCACCGAGCACCTAATGACGTGGTATTGCTGGCGGCGTCAAGCAAATTGGTAAAAGCAGCTCGGAAATGGTATGAAATGCAATCAGGCACGGTACTAGAGTCTTGGGATAATTTCAGGAATGCCCTGGTAAAGACTTTCGACCAGAAAATACCCTTCTATGTAGCGATGTAGAGGATTGAGGCCAGGAAATGGCTGAGTTCGAAAGAGTTCTTTCAGCAATATGCTATTGAAAAATTAGCATTGATGAATTTACTCACTCAATTTATCATTGCAGGATTCTATTAATTTGTTAATTGGAGGAATTAACAAGGCGTCGTTGCGAGCCACGGCAGCGACACTTTCGGCAGGTACGATCGAGGAGTTTCTGGATAAAATGCGGCAGATTGCGGCAACCTCTAGTGAAGGGGAGAGTAAAAATTTCTTGGGATCAAAGCCGAAGAATAAGGAGCAGCCTAGTAAGAGCGAGGCCAAGAAGGGGCCTCAGAACAAAGATGCAGGAATCTATTGTTTTCAATGCAAGGCCAAGGGTCATCGCAGACCGGAATGTCCGCAGCTGAAGAAGAAAACTCAGGCGGAACAGCAGACGACCTTGGCGTCAACGTCAGAGGTAGAGATGGTAGCAGATACACCATCGGCCTCGAATTCAACGGTGGCGTCGGTGGAGGAGCAACGTCTCTTAACGATAAGTGATCCTATGTTAAAGATCTGCTGAGCAGTCTTAATGATAGAGCTTGTACACTTAATGCGCTATTAGACACGGGTAGTCCGGTATCATTTATCAAACCGAGTGTCTATACAAGATTCCTTTCAGCTAAAGTAGATAGTTTAAAATCGCCGTTGCGGAAATTTAGTGCGCTGAATGAATCACCGATAGCTCTTTTAGGCACATGTGAGTCAACAGTTCGGTTGGAGCAAATCCCTAATATTTCGTTTAACGGGCAGTTTAACGTCTTAGAATCGGATAGTGTTTCCAGCGATCTTGTACTAGGTTGGGACTTCCTAGATAATAGCGAGTTGACCTTAGTTTACCGTCCTAAGCGTAAACATAGCATAACCAACGAAGGTCCGTTTTTACAGATGTTATTAAATACCGAGACTAACGAAGCGGAGAATAATCTCGAAGCAATTTTAGATGAGTGCGACATCGATTTTGATATAGGGGTTAAAAATAAATTAAAGCGCGAAGTTTTAGAAACGATAAATTCAGAGGTCGCATTAGAGGAGGATGACTATAATGTAAGAATTAATCTAAAGGATAGTTCGGTATACGCCTATGCTCCAAGACGCTTTGCTTATGCGGAAAGAATGCAACTAAAAGAGATAACCGATGATTTGCTGGCACGCGGGATTATAAAAACAAGTAATTCTCCATACTGTGCGCGAATAGTACCAGTAAGAAAAAAAAACGGAACTCTTAGGCTTTGTGTCAATCTGCGTCCTTTAAATAGTAGAATGTGGAAGCAGAAATTTCCATTTCTCCTTATCAAAGATTGCTTAGCACAACTCGGTGATAAGAAAATATTTACGTTGTTGGATCTTCGCGATAGCTTTCATCAAATTAAGGTCCATCCGGATGATACGAAATATTTGGTCTTTGCCACGTCAGAAGGTCAGTTCGAATACACGTGTTTACCCTTCGGATTCTGCGAATCACTCGCAGAATTCCAGAAGCGATTGGTAAAAATATTACGAGAGCTTATTGCACAGGGGAAGATTATCGTGTACATGCATGACATTTTAATTGCGACAGACACAGTAGATGCTAATATAAAAATTCTAAAGGAAGTGTTGTTAACGCTCAGACGATACGGATTTGAGTTAAACTATAAAAAATGTTAATTCCTCAAAAAGAAAGTGGAATATTTGGATTATATCCTATCGGAGGAGGGCATAACACTGAGAGCGAGGCAAACGGAAGCTATCAAGAATTTCCCGCGACCGAGAAACGTTACAGAAATGCAGAGTTTTCTGGGCTTAACAAACTATTTTCGTAAATTCGTGAAAGATTACGCGCTTATAACTAAACCTTTGCGACAATTGTTAAAGAAAACGAGTGATTTTGTTTTTAGTGATGAATGTGTAGATGCATTTAACTTACTAAAGGAACACTTAATTTCTTATTCGATTTTACGCCTCTATAATTCTGCGGCTGAGACGGAGCTGCATACGGATGCCAGTAAGCACGGCGTAGCAGCGATCTTAATGCAAAAGCAAAGTGCAGGACAATGGGCACCAGTAGCTTATTATAGTTATGCCACAAATAGTGCGCAAGAAAAGTATCACAGTTTCGAACTTGAGATGCTAGCGATAATAAAAGCGGTTGAACGGTTTCATATCAAGAGACACGGTAGTGTCTCGCGCCAAGTATACGCGCAGCGCGAGAAGCAGAGTGCCTCTTTTACGCGAGACGACGTTTCGAGAGAGCCTTCGATTATTAGATCTCAATAACGGCTGATCGGATCAACTTCTAAGTAGGCTCAATGGATAGCTTGTGTTCGAATTGCATAAGAAAAGTGTTTTCATTTTTCTCCTACGTGTCCTACAAGCGGAGATATTGCGATGCAAAGTTCGAAATGTCACGATTTTACGATTAAGATACTCCGTTTTCTCTTTGTCTGTGAAGTGAGGGCAAGAGGGGCTCGCGGAGAAACGAATAAAAACAATTCGGGTAGGCTGTGTCGGTACACGGCCGCAAGTTTTTAACGTGAATACGTCATGTTAATGGAAAGAGTTCAAAGAAAGATAGTAGTTTCAATCAACTGTGTATATTTTCCTATATATTATAATCCAAAGTCGACACCTTGTATATTATAATAAGATAAAGTGAGATACCCTATATATTATATGATTCGGCGGGGGTTTATGTCCCGTCGGATAGGCGAATAATAGCGATAATTGTGAAAATCGCTGTGGTATGGCGAGCTGGCAAACCACCCGATCATGCGAAAATGGCGAAATAAGCAATAGTGCAATTCAACGAATACGAAAATCAAAGCGACTCACCGTGGCTCGTGCAGGAGATGATTTCCAAATTTGTCTGCGGCCTCGCTCTCTTTCGATTGTTCCACGTAGTTGTAAAATGCAGAATACCAAGCAAGTAAGCACATGCAATAGCACTCCAAGCAGTCAATCAGGCAAAGCAGGCAGAAGTGTACATTGTCTTATATTATTACCGTGCGTCTGTTCTCCTCACAGCGCCGTGGATAAGTGTCGCAGCTACGTCTGTAAGCGAGCCGCGAGGCAGTTAATTGTTCTTTCCCCAAATATTGTCGCCAGTGGATGATCGATGGCAGCACTAATCGATGAGTCGCGTAAACTAATCAGCTATCAGATCGTCATCCACCGACGATCTGATAGCTGATTAGTTTACGCGACTCACCGATTATCTATATGCATATATCTATATGCGATATCAATGTATTCCCGTGAGTGAGTCGCGAATGCAGAACAAAATACGTACTAAAAATTGATTTCAATAGCCAAAATACCATACAACAATACGCAAACTATCTAATTACTAACGACGACTATTATGTACACCGCGTGAGCGCCAAACATTATAATTATAATTAAAATGAGACTGTATATTAAAATTGAATGAAAGAAATTTCGTCACGCGTCCCGCGTCCCGCGTCACGCGTCTCGCGTCTCGCTCAACTTTTCAAATTGGCATCCATCGAGTTATAAGACGTATTCACGTAAAAAGAAGAAAGCGAATTAATATATCTAAACAGATTTTATTTTCACATTTTAATCATCAGAATAAATAAATAAATATTAATTTATCGTGTCAAAATTTTAGAATCACAAAACAAGTTTTTCGGGTTGGTCAATTAAAATCGGACACCCTATATGTGTGAGATTAGTACATTTCGGTGCATTGTCTTTAACTTTTCTTTATTATTATTAAATTTGAGTTACATTATTACTGTTACGATTTTGTTCACGGATCCAGTAAATCCGTTTATTTCGAATCTCCGATAACATGTCATCTCGGATGACTTAGTTCCCGATCAAGTAAACACGATTCTGCTCGCTACGTGTTGTCCATTTCCATATAAGGTAATTTTCTAGCCAAAGTGCGAGCAAATTCTCTTTGTCTCCGTGCCCGGACATCGAAATATCGGGACACACACCAATTCTTCGTTCGTACAAGAGCAGAGTCGACTACGACGCGATAGCGAACGGATCGTGTAACGCTCGGTTCATAGTCAAGTTCTTTTCATCGCGCTATTCGCCCTCACATCGCCATTCCCAAACTCTTTCGAAGGCTCAACGTCGCGACGGCGTTCCGTCGCAATTGAACTGCACTTATGTCCTAGTGACGATTTTAAAGAACGAACGGTTCGAGAGTGCCATCCGTCGTCAATCGCTCGTGAGGACGTGCGCGGCAAGATCTCCTCCTCAAGAGTTACGAGACCAGCTACGAACTCGGAGCAGCGTCCTACCGATCCAGAGCTCGAGCCGTCGGACATCGATCGCACCAGCAATTGTAAAGCACTCTCGACCGGAATCACCTAGTGAAGTCCAATAAAGACTTAGTGACTAAATCTGTTCGCTCCGTCTTAACTCCGACGCAATCCTGACACCTTCTCCTCGCGCTCTCAACGAGCTCCGACCAGCACGGATCTCACGCTCATATCTGAACGATTCTGGGAGGCCTGCGCTGTCCGCCGACTGACCCGTCTCTTGTCTTCAACACTATATATTTAGATCAAAAGTCGACAGCGAGAATATTATAAAATCACAAATAAAAATTTTTCGGTTGGTCAATAACAATCGGACACCCTATATATTGTAATCCAAAGTCGACACCTTGTATATTATAATAAGATAAAGTGAGATACCCTATATATTATAATTATAATTAAAATGAGACTGTATATTAAAATTGAATGAAAGAAATTTCGTCACGCGTCCCGCGTGACGCTCAACTTTTCAAATTGGCATCCATCGAGTTATAAGATGTATTCACGTCAAAATTTGAAGTTCGCTAATTTCGACGCTAGATGGCTCGAAATGATACGTAAATGTAAAGTCACTAGATATATAAAGTACCGCAATCGTTCGCCATTTTGGCTCCAATACGCTATAAGCTGCGTTCCTATCTGTAGTATAATCTATAGTATACGTGATATACACTGTAGCTTTTCAGTACTGGCAGTGAATATCGGAACGCAGCCTATTTCAAACCTATGTCTGTGTATAAACGTATATTAGGAATAAGAGAAAATTATAAATACTAAAAATTGGACAGTAATCGATATATTTTATTTTCTGTAACATTTTATAAGAGATTTTTTCATCGCAACACTACGACTAGTATTAGCAGCTACTTGTACAATAAAATCACAATAATTTGTTTTTAAAACGAAATGAATGCGTGCAATTACAAACGTTTTTATTAGTTTGGAGGCAATATTGTAACACTGCGGAATAAATCGCATCGGATATGTTTCTAAACATAGGTTGATAAACTCGGTAAGTGCTAATTTATTTGACAGTATACGAGTTTCATGCTTTCGAAAGAATAATTCGCACTTACATATAATGTTATATGTAAGTGTGATAATATGTATCCATGCTAGGAAAACACAATACAGATTGTTTATATTGTCGTAAAGTTGTATATAAACTTATGTTATTGTTGGCATCATTTGTAGTAATCAGTTTGTCAAAACATTTCACACAATGTTTATAATTTTTTCGCAATTTTGATATTAATGCACTCGTCAAATGATATAATGCACTGCGTGTTGCATCACTTAAAGTAGTTCCATTTTCAAACAATGATGTATATTGATTTTCATCCCATAAGTCATTTTCAATGCTCTGGAGACATTGTATATCTTCAGAGACATTAATACTGTTGCGTCTGGGCGGCGAATTCCGCTCGACACGCTCGCGAACCGCGCTCGCTGTCACTCGCGCACTCACGTCAATGAAACTCGTGCGTACAAAGAAGCAAACAACGACTTTATTATAACTCCCGTGTGATTACAATGCTCGTCTCTTAAATAATTCCTTCACGCTCGCGACACGTCCAGCTGACACCACGACTCAGCTTCGACTCGTCAACTCTTCGCTTGTTGATTCCTCTTGGCAACGCGCGTCTTCTTTCAAGCCGACGATCTCTCATCACGCCGCTCGGTATACCGGGTGACACATCACCCCGGACACAACACTACCCCCCCCTTCCTTGTAAAAATGTTGCGTCCGGGCGGACTCCGGCTCGACGCACACGCTCGCGCTCGCTCGCACTCACTCGCGAGGACACTCGCACACCAAATAAGACAACACTTTTATAAAAGAGCGATAGAGATTTATTATAATGAGGAGCGGGATACAGCACACGTCCGTCGTTTACAATCTCACGTCCGAATCTCTCTTCTATCACTCTTGTTTACTTCTCCTGGAGACCCGTCGCCAGGAGGCTCGCGTCTTCTTCCGATCGCCGATCCGACGACGCTCAGCTGATCGGCAGCTGACCGGCTCTTCGTTATGCCGAGTGGCCACCCCGGACATAACAATACGTTCTAACTGTTCTATCTCTTTGCAATATTCTATTAGATGCTCTCACTGAACTATATACCATACTGGAACGCGCACGGCGCCTCTGATTGGCGGCCAGCAATGTGCGACTGCGATAGTTGTCGCTTCTTAGACCTGTCCTTGTCTATCTAACTACATCGACCACGTGATCAGATGTACTACCCGTTCTAAAACCGTTTATCACCTGGAAGTTCATTTCTTTGTTATATTAAACTATTGTATGTTAGGAAGAAGCTAAAACATGCATGACTACAATCACTAAAAAATGATCAAATTATTAAAACTTTAAATTTATTTATAATTTCCATATAATAGATAAGTATTTTGTCTTTAGATCTTTAAACAAAACAAAATAATAATTTTGTGATTTTGCACATAACATTTATACTTGTTATATAAATAATTAACAGAAGCTGGTTCGTTTTATCAAAAACAAGAGATCAAGAAGGTTTACTCGAGCAAATATTGTGTTTCAAAATTAGATTTATTGCAAAGATTTTGCAATAAATATAATTTTCGCACACGTCTCTGTTTGCTTAAGCCTTCGTGCTCTCCTTATTATTATTGTTTTTTAATATAAATAAAATTGAAAATATACATATAAAATATAAAATATTATACATTTTATATAGATTACATGTATGACATGTTTTAACAAATACAATATAGTGCGCTTTGGTAAAGATATGTAAGAAAAGAACAAAACAACTTATTCTTACAAGTTGTTCAGTATTATTTCTTACATGTCTTTATTACATAGCACAAAATATTGCAGAAATAAAACGTTTTACTAACTTTTACACATCAATTATATAACATAAATAAAATGCAATTTGTTAATAAATATGAAACATCAACATAAACTTCTATGTAAGAAACAACGTACTTCAATGTAACGTAAGAAAATAAATACAATACAAAGCAACTTAAAAGTTTAAAAATAAATAATATAACATGAATATAAGTAAAAGAAAAACGACAACTTAAACGTGATAAAATAAGATTGTATTATGTAATTTGGCTCAACTTGTTCCCTTATCTTTTAAGTGCCGCTCTGTCAGTTTTTTGCAGTACGTTAGTGTGCGAAGTTTTATATATTTTGAAGATATTATTTTAATTATTTGAATTTCGTGTAAGTCTTCGCTTCCCGTGCTGTCAACAATTGGATGTGTGGGTGAAAAAATGTCTTTAATTTTTGGCAATAATGTGTATATAACGTTAATCACTATTTTTTTTGTAAAATTTGGTTGCTGTATATTGCCTAAAGTAATTTCTATTTTAAATGCCTTTTCTGTGGTTTTTATAATTTCAAAAACGGTATTGGACGGATAACAAAGTTTACCACGATCTACAAAACGAGTAAAGGAATTATATTTATTCATATTTATTTCATAAGTATGAATCTTATCATGTATTACATTTGTGTCACTTAAAGTGTCTGTACAATAAGAACAATGTATTTCACTTAATAGTAAACGTACAATAGTACCCGCTATATAATATAAAATATTCTCTTGAAGAAAGGAAAGATTTACATTATCTATTAAAACAGAAAGTGATTCTAATTCTTTTTCATTTTGTTGTATATCTTTATCATTAGATATTGAACGTTTGGGTGTTCGAAATTTCAATATAGAAGGTGTCTCAGAAGTGTCGCCCAAGCAATTTGCATTAATACTAGCGCGAACAGAATTACGAAACAGAAGTTGTCGTAAAGCCCATTTAAATTGTAGTACATTGGGATTATTATTCTCTCCACCACGTCTTCTTATACATGAAAAGAATAATTCAATGTGGTCTTGAGAACATTTATATGGGAGAAAATATCGTAAAGTGTTTTCTTTTTTATGTAATAAGTCATATGCCAAGTTATAAAAACTTTTTGTATTTATTACAAATCCTAATGCAAATGTATGGCGAGGATGACGCAAAATATTGATGCCATCAATTGTTAGGCTTGAAATACAGGGTGGTCCACTTAAATCGATCATCTTAGATATTTCACTTGTTTTTGATGATACGAAAAAATGTCTAAGGAAAAAGTTGCACCGTTCGAAGGGGCTATCATGATGACAGAACAAAAATTTTTTCAAGGCTATTTTTTTCGGAGATTCAAAGGTCAAGATAATTTTTTTAAATGGAACTACATATTTTTGTTTGCGCAATTTTATAGCCAACATCGAGAGGAGTTTAGCGACCTATGACAACATGACCTTTAAATGATCTTGAATGCGGGAAACAGAAAAATCAAACTTTATGCTCTTCAACACAAAAATTTATTTAAGGAGGTGTTCAAAATGATGTCCTCCGACTTCAATACATTTTCTAATACGATGCACAAATGATACTCTTACCCTTTCTATCATTTCTGAATTTATACTAGCACATGCATTCAAAATGCGCTCTCTCATGGTCTCTTGTGTAGTTGGTACATCATTGTAAACAGTGTTATTTAACATTCCCCACAAAAAAAAGTCTAAAGGATTCAAATCAGGAGAACGTGCTGGCCAACTGATATGTCCTCCTCTTCCTATCCAGCGTTCCGGAAACATTTCGTGTAAAACTGTACGTGCAACACGTGCGTTATGAGCCGGACAACCATCATGCTGATACCACATTTGTAAACGAGTTTCTAACGGCACCTCTTCCAATAAGTTTAGTAATTGTTGGGACAAAAAATTAGCATATTTTTGACCATTTAATGTACCATCAATAAAGAAAGGGCCAATGATTCGATTGTGTAAAACACCACACCATACATTAAGACTCCATGGACGTTGACGTTCTACTTGTCGAAGCCACCTTGGATTTTCAACGGACCAATTGTGCATATTTCTTCTATTTACTTGTCCATGGTTAGTGAAAGTTGATTCATCGGTAAACAATATTCTGTTGAAGAAGAATTCATTGACCTCCAACTGTTGTAGCGCCCATTGACAAAATTCTATTCGATTAATAAAATCATTTCCATGAAGTTCTTGATGCAATGCAATGTGATATGGATGAAATGAGTGGCGTTTAAGAATGCGTAAAACACTTGTCTTGGAAATACCAGTATTACTTTGTATTTGTCGAGAACTGATATGTAGATTATTTGCCACTGCAGCCAAAACAGTAACTTCTGTTGGTTCATTAGTTTGCAAACGAGGTCGCATTTTCTTACGTGAACAAACACTTCCAGTTTCACGAAATATTTTAATAAGACGGTCAAAAGCAGCGCGAGACGGTAAACGCTTTTCACGGTATCTTTGGCCGTACATTCTCTGCGCCTCTGTAGAGCTTCTTCCGCTTTCACCGTAAATAAGAAGCATTTCTATTCTTTCCTCTTTCGTATAATCAGTCATATTTAAACTCTGATATCGAGAAGCTCAGGAAATGAACTGAACTGCGAAAGCATTTCACGATCATAAATATTTACATACACATACACACACGCACACAATACATGTATGGAATTATTTCAATCTTACATTCCATTGAATTCCAGAACATGAGAGTGTTTACCGATGAATCAATGTTCACTAACCATGGACAAGTAAATAGAAGAAATATGAACTATTGGACCGTCGAAAATCTAAGGTGGCTTCGATAAGTAGAACGTCCATGGAGCCTTAGAAAATGTATTGAAGTCGGAGGACATCATTTCGAACACCTCCTTAAATAAATGTTTGTGTTGAAGAGCATAAAGTTTGATTTTTCTGTTTCCCGCGTTCAAGATCATTTAAAGGTCATGTTGTCATAGGTCGCTGAACTCCTCTCGATGTTGGCTATAAAATTGCGCAAACAAAAATATGCAGTTCCATTTTAAAAAATTATCTTGACCTTTGAATCTCCGAAAAAAATAGCCTTGAAAAAATTGTTGGTCTGTCATCATGATAGCCCCTTCGAACGGTGCAACTTTTTCCTGAGACATTTTTTCGTATCATCAAAAACAAGTGAAATATCTAAGATGATCGATTTAAGTGGACCACCCTGTATATGTGACGCTGTAATCAAAATATTGTTTAAATAGTTCTAAATTCTGTATCATCATAGGTGATTTAAAACCTGTACCAAAAATTTGTTTTGCATTCATCATATCAAATAATCTGTCAATAACACGGATAAATTCAACTGTTGCTTCACTATTTGCAAAATCTTTATACCCACTTTTTCCCATATAATCAATTGCATCAGCAACAGCACTGCTCAATGCTTGTGCTGCCAAACGTACGTTCATTTTCTTATTCTTAAAATAAACGTGATTATAACTCAATCTGTTAGCTAATTTCAAATTGGCTGTTTCTTGAATTGTATGTAATTGTTTTATGTAACTAAATGAGATATTGCCAGTTTCTGATGTCAAATTTGATTCTGCAAAGGTATTACGTGCTAATTTAATCATGTGGCATGGATCCAGAATACAGTAAATATTTGATTCATTCTGCGGATGTTTGAAAGAAGTTTTCATATTATCGATAGAAAAGTTACATCCAAATAATCTCAATGTTGAAATATTTGTTTTAGCTCCATCACATGTAATTGAACGAACTATTATACCTGTTTTATACAGTTTTTCAATAGCATACTTTATTAAATGTACTTGAAGATCCGCATTTATTTTATTAATAAAAAAATATGCAATTGGGCATTTAAATCGATTTGTGTATGATACTATTTGGAAAACTAATACTTCTGTAGCTAGATCATTAGAATTTGTAGTTACAATGCCACCATAATCAATATATCCTTTATTTTTTCCGACTTAACATCGTACACAATTTGAGTGCGAATAGCCATTGCATCAAATATCAAAGCAACATCTTTTAAATATTGTTTTTGTTTTACTTCTGTTTCTAAATACTCAAAACCTTCCGAAAGGAAACCAGTCTCACAATTATAATTTCCTATCCATTTTCGTAACATTGACGGATGTGGTAAGTATAATGTTTCTCGAAGCAAATCATAGCCTTTTGGACTATAAAAATATAAAGTTAATGCAAATTGCTTTATTTCTGGTGTGTACCGTCTCTGAGTTGGCGCAATATTGTTATTATTATATTCATTTAAAATAACTCCTAATTTCAAATCACTAAAAGTGTTACGTAATATCTGTTCAAGATCCACATTACATACATTATGCGTTTTTAGGGTATTAATAATATTATTCATTGTTTTAATAGTTTTTAATAGTTTTCGTCCCGACGATGTAGACGCTTTCGCAATATATGCACTTCTCTCTTTAAACTTACTACTTTCTGCGTTATGTTTTCTTGTATACGTATCTTCTTTGGTGAAACTTGTGTACACATTTCTACGGATCTTCTTTTGTTCTACAATAAAATAACTATTTTGTCATATACACTAACATTATTAGTTTATTGTTTAAGTAAATAAAATTTATAGCATTACTTTAATACAGCTATATCTAAAATTGTGTTGTTTACAAATTTATACTAACCTCAACAACAGTATTCTCTTTTGTTGTATCTTCATTAGATATATAAAACATTGATGGAATAGCATTTTTCCATAATCTCATTTTTGATGTTGGCGTGCATTTTGGATAATATGCATCTTTGGAAAAATGCTTACTACAAATATATGTACGTTGTTTTAATGGCAGTTCTATTAAATCTTTCGGTATGGCTTGTACCCATTCCTTGTATCTATCATTTAGTGGAAACTACAAACAATCATATATTATATAACATTTATATAAAATATACAATATATCGTATAAATTATACAATCTACTACAAAACATTACTATTTTATTCATATTTTTTATTTACCTGTGAAAACTAAGTTCTATGTTTTTATCATAGTTTGATGTGCAGTTTTTTAAGATACACTTAGACATTTTTCACATTTATTGTAACTCTTTTTTAATGTTTTCAATCACCTAACCTAATAGAAACAAATGCGGTCATCGCAGATTGCGTGTCGCGAAGATTGCATTCAAGGGCGATGTTTTTAGTCGTGGTAGTTCACGGTAAAAAGAGACAGCTCTAAGAAGCTGCAGTTATCCTTTAGTGGCCGCGGTAGTAGTGGTGGGGGTATGGTCGTGCGCGTTCCAGTATGGTATACAGGGTGATTCAAAACAACTTCATGTCCTTGAAATGTCGGTCGTATTCCTGGTTGAATTCTGAGACGATTTTTCCTTTACCAAAATTTTCTCCGAAGCTTAGTTTTTGAATTATAAAAAGAAATAATTGTCGAATAACAGGCCGCGCGTGAGAGGCAGACAGGGGCGGCGCGCGACGCTTACGCGGGACGCTCAGCTGATCGCTACATACGATCTCTCATAATTCTCTCTCATGATTCTCTCTCTCACTCACTCACTCTTTGTTTTTATAATTGAAAAACTAAGCTTCAGGGACAATTTGGAAAAGAGAAAGTCTCAGAATTGAATCAGGAATACGACATTTCTC
Organism: Ooceraea biroi; assembly: GCF_003672135.1. NCBI lineage: Eukaryota > Metazoa > Arthropoda > Insecta > Hymenoptera > Formicidae > Ooceraea > Ooceraea biroi. The sequence goes on from NC_039510.1 coordinate 7,532,320, forward strand.
TCACTCACTTACCTTGTAGAGAATGACTTCGTGTTGTTGTAGTTCCTTGGAAAAGACGAATCGATCATAATCAATATTTTATTCTTCCACACACAAATTTTACGCAGATATTCAATCACAGTTTCGAGACACTGAGAGTTCACAGCAGAGTAATTAATCGAAAGTTTTTTTTATAAACTATTACGTTTCACTCACTCGATCAATGAAACGAGAAATGTACTAATGACTCTCAATCACTCGCCGACTAAAAATCACTCACAAGAAAGAAAGAAAGAAACACGCAACACAACACAACGCACGGTACACAACATGTTTCTAACCTCAACACATGTTTACGCGGTGACAGGAAACAGTCGACTGATTTTTTATTATGATTGTACTAGCGTTGTCCAACTTGTGATCGGTTGAGGCCTCAGTATTCAGATCGTGGCAATTCGAAAAGTATAAAACGTATAATGCCGTATGATGTTCGTTTTGAGTTTAATTAAAATAAAGTGTTTTTAAAATATTTAATATTTTATTACACTTTATTATTTAAAAGCAATCATAATATGAAAAAATTTGAATTAAAACTCTTGTAACTTTTTCTTACATTTTGATAAACGTAAGACATTCGACGTAAAAAATATTAGTCGCCCTGAAAAGGGCGAATTACTTTTGATCGTCCTGAAAAGGACGGATTGTTTTTGGTCGTCCTGAAAAGAACGGATTGTGATTCTCTTTTACAAGAGATGCTCAAAATGGCCCCCGTCCATTCGAATGCAGGCCCTCATCCGTCGTAACAAATTTCTTTGCACGTTTTCCATCACGTCGTCTTCGATGGTCCATATGGCTTCCCGCAATCTTCCTTCCAAATCTTCTAGGCTTTCGGGATGCGTTTTATAAATCATCACTTTGCAATGACCCCAAAGGAAGAAGTCCAGCGGATTGAGATCCGGGGATCTCGCAGGCCAACGTATCGGGCCATATCGACCCATCCAGCGTCTAGGGAACTGCCGATTTAGAAAATTGGTCACAATTCTTCCGTTGTGTGGCCCAGCACCGTCTTGTTGGAATATTATTTTGCTTCTTTCGTACAACGGCACTTCTTCTAAAAATTCTGGTAAATTGTCGCTTAACAATTCCAGATGTGTTGCGGCAGTTAAAATGTCTGGAAGAATAATTGGACCTAGGATTTCAATTCCAAAAATTCCCCTCCAGACATTCATCTTCCAACGAGTCTGGAAGTTCCTGACTCGTGTACCGCCGGGATTTTCCTTGCTCCATAAGTGCATGTTGTGCGAATTAAATACCCCTTCTCGTGTATAGCGATAAATAGCGTAAATAGCGATTCATCGCTAAATATCACACGAGAAGGGAATGTGGGATCTTGTTCTGTTCTTCTTATAAAATCTTCGCAGAACCTTCTTCTCAGAGGATAATCTTCTGATTGTAAATGCTGCACGCGGGTGTAATGAAACGCGTGCAGCTTTTCTTCTTTTAAGATCCTCTGTACGGTTGAATATGCTAAATTGTGTTCTCGAGCAATGATCCGAATACTTGTTTCGGGATTTTGCTCGACAGCGCAAACTGTCTCCGTATTTCGCAAATTTCTTGCGCGACGATCTCTCCCTGTGTCGTGTTTGTTCGGCAGGACATTCCCTGTTTCGTACAGCCTTTGCGCTGCATCAAGTATGACACGGGCCGACGGATGTCTTGGTCTATTTAGGTATAATTCGACGTATCTTCTTGCAGCAACGTTATGCTGCCCGTTGCATTCGCCGAGTGCCATCAGCATATCGTAGTATTCTTCGTATGTGTATGCTGCCATGTCGTTCTCCTAATGCTTCTTCTAATGTCGTTCTTCTAATAATCAAGGGATTATTGATTGCAGTATCGATCGCTTCATCCTATTTATACGATCTTCGCGGGGGGTCGATACCCCCTCCGCGACCCCCCTGACCAATCGCGGGTGTCCGCGAGTCGCGGACACCCGCGACACGCGACTCACGGACACCCGCGATTGGTCAGGGGGGTCGCGGAGGGGGCATCGACCCCCCGCGAAGATCGTATAAATAGGATGAAGCGATCAATACTGCAATCAATAATCCTTCGATTATCATTAGAGGCGTTAAGAAGCGTTAGAAGAATGGCATACACCAACGAAGAATATTATGACATGTTAATGGCACTTGGCGAGTGTCACGGGCAGTACCACGTAGCTGCAAGACGATACACCGAATTGTATCCGAACCGAGCAAGACATCCATCGGCTCGCGTCATACTTCGAGCGGCACAAAGATTATACGAGACCGGCAGTGTCTTTGCTAACAAACACGACACTGGAAGAAATCGGGAGGCAAGAAATGTACGAAATGTGGAGAACGTAGTACATTCTTTCGAGGATAATCCTGAAAAGAGCATTCGGGTTGTTGCTCGAGAACAAGATTTATCCTATGCAACTGTGCAGAGGATATTGAAGGAAGAAAAGTTGCACGCATTTCACTACACATGCGTGCAACATTTGCGACCAGAAGATTACCAAAGAAGAAAAACGTTCTGCGAAAATTTTCTAAGGGAAGTAGATCGAGATCCCAGATTTCCTTCTCGTATCATATTCAGCGATGAATCGCTATTCACACGGGAAGGAATTTATAATTCCCACAACATGCATTATTGGAGCGACGAAAATCCCAGAGTCACACGACTTAGAAACTTTCAAACTCGTTGGAAGATAAATGTGTGGGCTGGAATAATGGGAACACTCATACTTGGTCCAATTGTTCTTCCGCAACAAACGTTAACTGGTCAAACGTACGTCGAGCTTCTAAGAGATAACTTTCCAGATTTCTTAGAAGATGTACCGTTGGTGGAAAGAAACAAAATTATTTTTCAACAAGACGGTGCCGGGCCGCACAACGCTAGAGTTGTAACAACTTTTTTAAATGACCAGTTTCCTGGACGCTGGATGGGTCGGTATGGCCCGATACCTTGGCCCGCAAGATCTCCGGATCTCAACCCTCTCGATTTTTTCTTGTGGGGCTATTGCAAGGAAGTAATTTATAAAACGCTTCCGGAAGATGTCGACGATGTGGAAACAAGACTCCGACATGCCATTTGGGACATCGAAGAAGATGTAATGCAGGACGTCACAAGAAATTTGTCAAAACGCATGAGAGCTTGCGTCAGGATGGATGGTGGTCATTTCGAGCACTTGCTATGAAAGTTTTCGAGTCCAATCCGCTCTTTTCAGAGCGAGCCAAAAAAATCCGCTCTTTTCAGAGCGAACAAAGCATTTGAACGTGGAACATCTTTTGCAGTTGCAGAAACATAAAAAAATCCAAGAGAGGGATCAAAACGCTTCGGTTCTCGCAATATTTATAATCAATCTTATACTCTTAAAGTGCATTTTCATTTCACGCATAATGCATTATTTATCCTTGTTTAATATTCAGTGAACAACATGAAGAAATGATGCATTATGCATAAAATACACCTTCATTCTTCTTTGTTATTTGAAAATAATTATCAACATAAATGTTTATTAATATCAATATCAAAATCATAAAATCATATCGTTACGTTATTGAAATGATTGCTTTGAAAAACGGCCCCTATTCTTTAGAAAAGAATTTTTCTCATGCGGTCAGAATTTCGGGAATGAATACACCGCCTCTCTCTCTCTCTCTCTCTCACTCACTCAAACACAAAACGGGAGAGTGCGCTGCCGAGCGCGCCTTAAACATAACCCACCGTAACCTTATTGACTGTTGCCGCGCGCGTCGAGCAGTCTCCGCATCGTGTAACTGCGCGGTGTATGTAACGCGTTTCTTCCTTCAAGTAACTTTAATAATTAATTAATAGGTGATGATTGAATCGGTAGTGATCGGAGGTGGACTGTGAATAGTGATGAAACAACAGATTCGTTCGTAATTGCCTCGATAGTGATTACTGTGATTGTGCGTAATGTGTTTTTTTCGTCGAGTAATTCTCAGTTGCCGAATAATTAATCGGTAGTGAATAATAAGCCGATAGATTCGTTTATAAATTAATCGAGTGCGTGAGTAAATACGTGATACAATGTATTAAAGAAAAAGACTTGTGACTCATTACTCAGTGTGTTACATGTAAATTTGTGATTTTATTGTTGTCCGCGATCATGGGGACATTTACTTATTCTTCGCCTTTTACACAGTATGAAGACATCGAATATCTTATAAGGTAAGAATGTGTGAGCGTGTGTGTGTGTGCGCGCGCGCGTACCACTGCGTGATAGCAGCTGATCGCATAATCGGGCCCGCGTCGACGGTGAGTTGCGCCGCCCCTGCGTATCGTCCGTACTCGGCCCGTAATTTGCTAACTATCTTCGCTTATAACTTGAAAACTAAGCTTCGGACAAAATTTTGCTACAGGAAAAATTGTCTTAGAATTACCTCAGGAATACGTCATTTTAAGGACTGACGTTTGTTCTGAATCACCCTGTATGGAGATTTTGTTTGTTATAATTACGTAAAAGCTATTTAAAAAATTTTTTCATTGAAAATGATTTATGTATCATACGTCCTTTTATGTGATTATTATATGTCATGTCCATTTATGTGATGTGATGATTCTTTTGTAAGTGAAACAAAAAAAGTTGTACCTATTTTATTTTTAAATTTATGTTTTTATTTATACATTTATATTTCGCGGAAAAATAACATAATTATTGCGCGCGCCGGCATCGAGCGCGCGTTCGCATGATCGGTAGACAAGAGATAGAAAAGGCTATATATTGTTTTCTTCTACGCTAAACATTCAAACGCCGAAGCATCGGCCTGTTGATTGTCGAGCGCAGTGGAACGCACATGTTTGTACACATTCGTGTATTATGCAGTCGGGTTTTCTTTTGTGTGTGCCTAGGCTATCTTGCGAGTATCGGCGCTTTGGTTAATTGAATTATTAACCTTATTTCCCATTATTGCCTTGAACGGAAAGCTGTTCTGTTCCGCAAAAAGAAAAAGAGTTAGGCTCGGGCTCGATTTCATCATCTCTCTCTCTCTCTCTCTCTCTCTCTCTCTCTCTCTCTCTCTCTCTACAGAAGGTGGGAAAAGCCAGTTTATTAAGGTAAGCATTGTGTACTGATTTATTAATATATTCTAATTACATGATTGAGAATTTATTACCTAATTAAGAAATTTATTTATTGAAACAAGTTATCTCGACATGAATATTTTTAACCTATAAATATTGTTACGTGTTCGGGCAGACTTCGGACATAACAATATCATATGATATGTAAAGAAAGCAAGACAAATTAAATAAAGCAGATAAATTGTTTCAATAAATAAAATTCTTAATAGATAATAAATATGCACTATATCAAAATATAAGACGTGTACACCTTCGTCAAAAACAATTTCTTCTTCATCATGTTTATTTCCAAGACGTTCATCTCCAAGACGTTCACCTTGTAATATTGTACTAAGTTCGAAAAGTTCCTCATCAAGAGGAACTGAGTCTTCACAGCGCTTACATGACATTCCATTAAATACTTCACTTAGGCACTCATCAGGTACGGTTTTGACAGGATTTTTTTATATTTACAAAATCATAATAGCACCGATTAGCATCGATTGCGAACAAACTAAGTTAGATTTTGTTATTTTTTCAATACTTTTATTTGTTTAAACGTTACATGTTCTTTTCAGATTTGTTTCGTGTTATTATTACAAAATTAGGAGCATTAGAAAACTCAATGAATATACTTCTTCCAATGGTGAAGCAACTTATAGTACACTTCCGACTATCGAAAGTATCTCATATGGAAGGTGTTCCCAAACTTCCAGTTGACAGTGATGAAAATTTGGAAGAATTCGAAAGGTTTTTGGATACTAATACAAATTTTGAGTACATGGTAATTGTTATTTCTGTTGTCCTCTTTATTCGATCTATTCATCAGTGTCAAATAGTGTTAAAGTTAAACTTTATGTTTCGAACACTGAAATTCTAACACTACAATTTGAAATTCTTTCTTTTGTATTGTGATTATCTTTTTTTATTGCTTTATGTTTTTCATATAAAACTAACACATTAATTATCATCGTTGTTTGATAGGTTAATACTTTAAGCATATCAGGTGGCACAACTGTTTCTCAGATCAGTAGAAGGACTCTGGAAAGAATAATTACAAATAATTATGCTAGAAATTTTAACTGCAGGAAGAACACCGAAGAAATCTTTCAAGATTCTTAAAATAAAGGACTTAGTCATAGGTTTGTCTTGTTTTTTCTTCTTTTATAACAAATTTTATATAAATACTAATCATGATAGACAATACATACGATATTACATATTTTAATTTCTTATTGATATTTACATATAAGTTTTGCGCTGAAAAATTATTTTCTGATTAAATTTTCTTCCAAAAACTTCATTATTGTTGAATCATAATTTCACATGTTTATTGTTGTATCGTCTTAATTTTTAGTATTGATCAACATTTATCACATTTAATATATGGCATTTGATCATATGTAAATTTATCTCTTTTTTTTTAGCTATTGTCAAGGCTATTGAACCAAATGCTGCAATATATGATGTAGAAAAGTCCATAAAAGATTGGCTCAAATTAGCACCTCTTCGTGTAACCTTAGCCGATTCCAGGGCATTAAAGACAAATTCAAGAAAAGTATAATTTCTCATCGTTTCAGTTTCGATATTAATGTTTATTTTGTATTTACATATTTCTATCCATTCCATTTCAAGAATTTGAGATTTATTATTTAGTAATTTGCAAGACAATTAGGAATATGTATTATCATAGTATTCTGCAATGTACTCGCACTCGCCACTGAAACGTGTTCTCATTGAAGCATTAAAATAAGTATATATCTCTTTACCACCTAATAATGTATCGCAAAGTAGACCGATAATATAAAAGCACTGTTAGTTGTTTTGTTATAATGTTATGCGTAATACAATTATGTAATTAAAAATTAAAACCAAAATCGATAAAAACTTTTAGTTTAAAAACTTACATTTAAAACTTACATTTAAAACTTAAATTTAAAACTTAGTACATATATGTATACGCAATGTGCAATATTATATACTTTTACACATTTTTAGTTGGCGATGTTTTTGATACTTTGACGGTGGTAAAAAGATATAACAAAAATTATATACTTTAATACCATAAAAATATCAGTAACAGTTTAGCATTTTATTTTATAATGTTTCAGTTTTATATTATGTATTAGTTTAATATTACATTAACATTTAGTTTATTTTGTAGCTTGTGTGTGTAATGCTTTTACAACTTTTATATGCGTTAATTAATTTTATTTTAACGTTGTTATTTACTCTTTAAACATTAAGTATCACATTTATTCTCATTTATAATACTAAAAATATCGTACTTTTAAGTTGTACAGACATTTTCCTTCTAAAACATATACAAAAAAAACCTGAAGTTTTAGTACAAATGTACAATTCTAAATTGTGTTGTATTTCTAAAATATATTATTTATAATTATGTTATGCAAATGTTATCAAAAACAGAATATGAAGTTCACATATATATACAGGGTGGTCCTGAAATTTTACATATATGTATATATGTAAATATAACTTTTAATAAAAAGTGTAGTTGAATGTTTAATCTCTACATGCGCGCGTTCGGAGGGGAACCTCTTTGGTCGCTCTTATTTTATCGTCATTGTATGTGCGCGCGTGCGTGTGTGTGTAGAATGATTGTAAAGGGAAATCTCAAAGAAAGCGTCTTCTTTGATATAGTATATAAGGTGTAATTTTCTATATTACCAATACCAATTTCAGAAATCGTTTAAAATACTTTTATATATCAAAGTTTTATTTATATGATAAAGCATAAAAAGATATACGTTCAGCTTTCCAAATGATTTTTGTACACTAAAAAACAAAGTGACAAATGTTGTTTCTTAATTTGCCAAAGAAATTTTATATGAAGCATCATTGATAAATTTTCAAGCAATATTTGTCATTATTATTAATTGCACAAAGAGTATATTTAGAAAGCATAATATATCAGTATCTCAGAGGTAGACAGTGTTAAGTCACATTTTTTGCAAAAACAAAATTTTTATATTTTATGAATGAGGTTGTTAAGGAAATGTTAAGTTAATTCATAAAATATAAAAGTCTAGTTTTTTTACAAAAATGTGACTTAACACTGATCTATCTTTGAGGCATTGATATATAGAATTGATATTTTTCTGACGGTTTCTGAAACGTTTATTTTCCCGAAAAAGAAACGTTTCTCCTAACGTTTTTTTGGTGGACATTTTTCTCCTAAATAAACGTTTCAATAAAATGGGTATGAAACGTTACGGCAAACCGTTTATGAAACGGTTTTGAAACCAATGTGTGCTGCCTGGGTTACCTTATATGTAATTCCAGAAAGAGCACAATCACATTCAGAAACAGAGTAACAAATGGCACACAATGGCAATAAGTGCCGAGCTCGCAGGAAAGAAGCGATATCCATTTGTTAGTTAGCACGTGATTGCGGCCGCGAATCGCGGCGCTGCGCAGAGGACACTGCGCATCACATATACGCGGTTATCTCTGATTAATTGTATGCGACCTTAAAGTTCTTGTACAATGTCAGACAACAGGTAATAAAAACAGGGATCAGAAAGAAGAAGTAAGAAATTATCATCTCCGATGCACAATGACGCAATAAGAAGCAATCAATCAAGAGACACGGTAGTGTCTCGCGCCAAGTATACGCGCAGCGAGACCGCACCGTGATACTATTACGCGAAGCGACGCTTTCGCAGACACTCAGATTATTAGATCTCAATAACCGCTGAACGGATCAAGTTCAGAGTAGGCTCAATGGATAGCTTGCGGTCGAATTATGTAATAAAAGTGTTTTCATTTTTCTTCTACGTACCCTACGAGCGGAGATATGGCGATGCAAAGTCTGAAATTGGCAAATTTTCGATTAAGAAACGTCGACATCATCGTCGTTTGTGCAGTTCGTTCTTTTCAACGAGATGGCAGCAGCTACTATCGATTTTCTCGCGTGCACTAGACATATGCAAGCGAGAACCGCGTACGTGTGCGCTCAGCACTTCGCTGATTGGTTCATCGCTTGTGTGTGTCATCCCCCCCACTACGGTGAGACGTAAGCTGCGGCCGCGATCTGGCTTCAGTATTAGACTACCAGAGATGCGAATAGCATGTACGACACGAAATCCGGGCGGGAAATCCGAACGCTGCCAAGGAAGACATGAAAGTGCGGTTAGTAATGTTATTGTTTTAGAAAGTTCGGTCGTTAATAATAACCTATACGTTTTTAACCTATACGTTTTATTATGAATAACCGGCGGAGATGTTGGTATATCCGTGTGACTTACACATAACGATCATATGTAGAGGCTCTACATTCAGAAAACTCTAACTTATCGACCCGACCATCATGTGTAAGGGCCACTTCGACCAAATTTAATCGTCGATTAACTCACTTTTCGTCCTTTTCTAACTACCTGCCTTAGGGCCACTTCAACCAAAGTCCAGTTAACTTAATCGTCGATTAACTCACTCTTCGTCTCTTTCTAAGGCAGGTAGTTAGAAAAGGACGAAGAGTGAGTTAAACTACGGTTAAAGTTAAACGGCATTGGTTGAAGCGGGCCTTAGAAAGAGACGAAGAGTGAGTTAATCGACGATTAAATTTGGTCGAAGTGGCCCTAAGTCAGACGGATATACGGACAGCATCTTCGCCGGTCGGTGTACGACAAGTGTACGACGCGATGTAGTGCAAGAAGTTGAAGTGAGAAAAGATAAATTTGCGAGAGAACGAGTGAGTGAGAGAGCGAGAGAGCGAGTGAATGAGAGAGCGAGAGAGAGAATGAGAGAGCGAGAGGGCGTGAGTGAGAGGACCACGTCGACGACGACGACGACGATGACGACGACGTTGCACCACGTCGACGACGACAACGACGACGTTGATTAACTAATTCCGGATAGTTTTTTACAGAATGTATATTTATATTTATTTATTAAACGAAATAAATAACGACGGGGTAAACTCTTTTTTCTTGCATATATTGACTTCTATGCATAAATACACCAATATAATTTTATATTTTATAAACATGTAAGTTAATACTTTTTAAAACCTTGACTGACAGGACTATGGCTTTCATCGCATCATATATTATAAAAACAAATAACATACTTCACACTACAAAATGTGTGAAATCACAACAAAATTACCTTTTTAAAAAAAGGTACAAAAATAGCGCCAAGTATACGCGCCTAAAGTTCTTTCGAAAAAGGACTCTACAAAACTAATGATATGAACAAATTGCGCTAACTACAATGGGTATTTATGCAAACCAGAAAATCTATTACTTTATTATTACTCTTTGGCCAATATTCATTGTTGATTCTGATTTAAGACCATCTTAAGTACAATTATAAGATATTTGAAACCAATCACACAGTCGTATTAGCATCTTAAGACATTACTTCAAATCGTCTGGAAATAAGAATGGACTATGAATACTAGCCTTTGATATTAAAAAATAAAGGACATAATAATATTAAGCAGATATTTTTATACGAATAAATATTTTAATACATAGAAATATATTTAGTAATACAAATAAGTGTTTTTTTTTCAAAATACTTGGCGCTGCTAAACCGAATAAAAAATTGTCTTAGTATTTAAATAATCTAAAGATTACAATAATTTCCTTAAACTCTAAATTACATAACAACTCGCTGAAATACATATATGTACAAATGTAGTTAAACTTATTCTATGCTTAATTCTAATGTCACACACATACACACACATGCACGCATTCACAAGAGAGAAAGAAAGAGAATGAGGCAATTAACATAATGATTCGGTTTAGCAGCGCCAAGTATTTTGAAAAAAACACTTATTTGTATTACTAAATATATTTCTATGTATTAAAATATTTATTCGTATAAAAATATCTGCTTAATATTATTATGTCTTTTATTTTTTAATATCAAAGGCTAGTATTCATAGTCCGTTCTTATTTCCAGACGATCTGAAGTATTGTCTTAAGATGCTAATACGACTGTGTGATTAGTTTCAAATATCTTATGATTGTACTTAAGATGGTCTTAAATCAGAATCAACAATGAATATCGGCCAAAGAGTAATAATAAAGTAATAGATTTTCTGGTTTGCATAAATACCCATTGTAGTGGGCACAATTAGTTCATATCATTGGTTTTGTAGAGTCCTTTTTTGAAAGAACTTCAGGCGAGTATACTTGGCGCTTTTTTGTATCTTTTTTTAAAAAAGGTATTAGTTGGACATCAGGGGCAATAATTTTTTATTTCTGTTCCTATTGCCTATTGTTTGGCATTGTGCAAGATCCTTTAGAGCATTTACACATGAAGGGAGAATGCTGGTCGAAAAGTGAGACAAAGGTTTGTGTGAATTTTTTTAATGGAACCTCCCATTTATTTTTATTACATATTTTTATAGCTTATACCTCAAGAGTTTTTCAAAACACTATTATAATATAAAGTATGTTTTCCTTTTATAGGTACTTTTCGTTATAAGGTTTAAAATTTCTAGTATTGTGTCATAAAATATCTTGTAAAACATTCAGTTTTCAATATAAATATTAACAAAATTATCTTATATAATTAATATAAAATTGAGATTAAATAAACATTATATTATCATTTTCTCTAAATTGCTATTTTAAACTATTTCATGTAAAATAAATCATTAACAAACATTAAATATATATTATTTTTCTAATCACTTGTACAATGTAAAATTAATGAGCAATAAATATTAAAAATATATTTAAAAAATATTGTCTGCTAGTTGGGATATTTCGTACATATTTCATTTCTTTCATGCTGGAATAATTCTCCCTCTTATATTTATTATAATTTTCTATGTTTATTACACTTTTTTGTTAAATGCACAGAATTTCTTAATCATATTCGACACTAAACATCATGATTAATTAGTTACACGGACGCCAATAATGTTGTGTACATGTTTCATTTGTTTCCTCCAGGAATAAATCTCTCTGTCATATTAACGTTTTTTATGTATATTAAAGTTTTTGGTTTAATGCATAGAATTTGTTAATCGTGTACGACACTAAACGTCACGAATAATTATTTAAACTAGTGATCAGAATCAAGCGACGCGGTAGCGTCGCGACGCCAAGTACATAATCAAAAATAAGGTTCCGAACAATGAGAGTCACTGTATAATATCGAGTGTTACCAATTTCATTGCATAAACGTCGCGCGCTACCAAGTAGCTTATCTGGAATTCATGCTATTTGACAGGTCATATCAACTTATGATTAAAATATCTCAGGAATTAAAGCCGTAATCAAAAATCTAACGGCACTTGTATAATAAAATGTGAATGCGAGCTTTCGATCGCGACCAGTTCTCGAATAAGATTGGTGCAGTCAATCCTGAGATATTATGATCGTTAGAATCGTGACGTTCCGTTTTCTGTATTCTGGTTCAGACTCACGTACGTATGTTCGCATATACACATGCAAAGCGATTTTGTCTCTCAAGCTGCTGTTCACACATGCATGATTTAATTTATTATGAATTAAAAATGATTTTAATAATACATGGGAAATGTTTTATTTTACGATAAAGATATAAATCGCAAATACTATAAAAAATGTGATACATAGGAAATGTTTTATTTCACGATAAAGACATAAATTTCAAGTAATTGCAAGCAACATCATCGACGACGATGACGACGACGACGACGACGACGACGATGACGTTGTACCACGTCGATGACGACGACGACGACGACGATGATGACGATGACGTTGCACCACGTCGATGACGACGACGATGACGATGACATTGATGTGGGGCAATGTCGTCGTCGTTGTTGTCGCCGTCATCGACGTGGTGCAACGTCATCGTCGTCGTCGTCATCGACATGGTGCAACGTCATCGTTGTCGTCGTCGTTGTCGTCGATGTGGTGCAACGTCGCCGTCGTTGTTATCACCGTCATCGACGTGGTGCAACGTCATATTAGTTAGTGAGAAAGGGATTGACTGCACCAATACCACGAATTTCATTGCATAACGGCGAGCGCTACCACATTCATTGCATAAAATTATAAAACTCGTAAAAATGATTTATGTGAAAGTAAAGTTATATTGTTAAAGTTATAATAAAAAATATTTTAAATCACATAGAAAAATTTTGTTAACAAAACAGAAAAAAGTATAAAATACATAAAAATAATTTACATTATATAAAAATCAAAAGATTATTCTTAATAAAACTTATTACAAATTGCATCGGAACGATGTACGTGTTAGTATGCAAAGTAATTGATAATGAACATATAAAAAGAAATTATGTAATACTAATTATATGTTCAAAAGAATGTAAAACTAAAATATAGTGAAATTGTAAAAATTTACAAAAAAGAGTGAGATCCCTAAAAAACCTATGTAAAAAAAGAAAAAATATATACGCCAAGTACATAAAAACTCCCAACTTGTCAAAACTCAAAACTAAATATGAAATCAATAATTAACTAGCCAAGTATCTAGAAGCAGTTTGAGTATTTTACCGAAACGTTTTCCATGCATACTCTCTTATCGCATGACGACATTGAAGTACTTGGCGTGCCCGGATCGCAGTGGTCATGTATTCTTGTAAATTTGTACAATATCTTGATTTGTATTGTATCTTGTATCTTCATGATTTTCAATAATGACTCGCAAATGATTTTGTGTCTTATAGGTAGGACAGAACGTTTTAATGTGATTCGGGTACGCCAAGTACTTCAATGTCGTCATGCGATAAGAGAGTATGCATGGAAAACGTTTCGGTAAAATACTCAAACTGCTTCTAGATACTTGGCTAGTTAATTATTGATTTCATATTTAGTTTTGAGTTTTGACAAGTTGGGAGTTTTTATGTACTTGGTGTATATATTTTTTCTTTTTTTAAATAGGTTTTTTAGGTTACTTACTATGAGAGTAAACCTAATAACTAATTATATATACCAAGTAGGGGAAGGTGGGGCACATTGTGACATGGAGCACTATGTGACAGCGGCTTTTTTACAAAGCACATACAAAATAAAGACATCAGAAAAAAGTTACTTTGATAGAGTTTCAGAAGCCTGTGAAAAAAATCATAGCGGCGGGAGCAATATAAAGAAATCCGACCAGACCGAAAATTTGTTTTTCAGTTTATAGTTTTGTTTATCAAGGTAAGGTATTTCTTTTGATGGCACAAGAGTATATGACTCGTTGTAAGGTTATGTTTTGCGCTTTATTTAAGGTTATGTTCATGCTAATGCAAGTTTCGTGTTACCGTCCACGTAAAGTTATGGAGCGAAGGTACTTGTGGGGTAGTATGTGACAGTAATCTTTGGGGTACATTGTGACATGTTTACTTTTGTTTATCATTCTTATTCGCTCTTTTATCATTGTTTTCTATTGATTATTAGTTAAGCATGGTTCGACACAGACAAAGAAAGACAAATAGAAAATGATGAAGAGAAGATGAGAAAAGCCATAAAAGCAGTAATAAATAGAATGTCTTTACTCAAGGCTGGTGAGATTTACGAAATTAACTTTGAAACACTCAGAAGATATGTCAAGAAAGCATCTGCTGAAGATGAGAATGTACAAGCAGAGCAACTACTAACCAATGCAGATTTAAGTCAACATTACAATTCACGTCAAGTATTTTCTAAAGAAGAGGAGCAATTCCTAGTTAAATACTTTTTAACATGTGCTGGTCTCGGCCATGGTCTTGTAAGATTATTAGTATTATTTCCGAAAAGGCAGCATTAATATCGTTCCCGTATATAGGAAATAGCCGTTGTCTGCGAGACAAACATGTTGACAGCTAAATGAGCAAAACAGCCGATCTGTAGCGACGATCAGGCTTCGCGAGACACTCTCCAACGAGACAGGGAACAAGGTAGACCTTACTCCCGAGAGTCATTCCGTGTATCATTTCGTTGTTCAATTAAATATAGTTGTTAAACGTTAAAACCGTGTCGAACATCATCCTATCTTCAGCGCCCGCTTTGAGCCATCCGACAATACAACTTTTCAGTTCAGAAGTGGGATAGTGGATCAGGATTTCGATCGTTTAGACAAAGAACAAAGAACCGAAGACGTAGATCAAGGTCAAGATGATGGTGGTTTGGATCAAACAACAAAGGAAGATGGAACGAACAAGATTGGAAGAGCTTTCGATGGAACAACTCTAAGAAGAGGCCAGAGGATATGGCATTTCGGTTACCGGTGATCGTAATAGTTTAGTGGATGCTATTATGACTCATCTTGAAAGAAATGAACCAGAAGAATCGTCACGGAGAGCTCCCGTCATTCCGACGGAGCAGGAGGTTGCTGGTCCGTCAGGACTTAGAACGAGCCGAAGAGGATCATCAGAGGTGTTAAATCAGGTGCTGGTATCGGTAAACGCGATGATGCGGCAGCAGAGAGAGGCCCAAAACTCCAGCAGCAACATCAATTTACGCAGTTGCTTGAGGTGCTGATGAGACAAAGAGAAACGCATCCGACGACGATACCACAAGAAGCGAGACCGAGTGTGAATGGAAAAGGATTGAGAAACGATGCGAGTTCATCGGCGAGATCAACTTCGGTAGACAAGATTCAGCGAGTAAGGACGGCGGAAGTACGACCTTCTGGAAACATGGTGCAATGGATTGCGTCACAGATCCCGAAGTTCGCAGGAGGAGACGAGGATAACGTTAGAGCATGAACCGCCCAAGTCGAAAAGGTTGCGCAAGTGCATAGCGCTCCTGATGGCATTATCTTGCTTGCTACTTCGAGTAGGCTTGCAAAGGCCGCTCGTAAGTGGTATGAGATACAAACGGGTCCAGTGCTGGAGTCCTGGAATGGTCTTAGACGTGAGTTATTAAAAATATTTGACCGAAAGATTCCTTTTTTTAGAGCTTTGCAGAAAGTCGAGGCGAGAAAGTGGCAGCATCAGAGAGAAAGTTTTGATGAATACGCAATCGAGAAAATGGCCTTGATGCATCAATTCAATCTACCAGAGGAGGATAGTATTCATTTGTTAATTGGAGGCATCACACAGACTTCTCTGAAAGCGACAGCCTTATCAGTATCTTCTAACACAGTAGACGCCTTTTTGGAGCGGATGAGGTGTATCACCGAGAGTATTGCAGAAACGGAGCGGAAATCATCATCGTTCGCAGGAGATTCCAAAAACTCGAGTTCCAAGAGTAAGGAGGATGTGTGCAGGAACTGTGGAAAAAAGGCCATAACCATAAAGAATGCAGAATCGAAGCCTCGTGTTTTTATTGTAAGCAGAAGGGTCACAGAACTTTTGATTGCCCCGTGCTGAAGGGCAGACAGACGAAATCAGCGTGTCCGACTCAGCGTCCGGTGGTTCCGTCGGCGGGTAGCGTAGAGGCAGAGCCAGAGACGTCAGGAACGGTGGCCACTGTGGAGGCGAGTCTGAAAGAATTAAAGTTGAGTAGCCCGATTGTGCAGATTACGAGAATAAGCGGTGAGAAATGTAATTTTTCGGCTTTGATAGATACCGGTAGTCCCGTTTCGTTCGTTAGAAAAGATGTTTTCGAGAAAAGTATCGAGCCTGTTTGTAATAATAGAAAACTGGTTACAACTAGACTAAGAAATATGAGTAATCGCCCGTTAGATTTGGTCGGGAAAATATGTGTCAAAATAGCGATCGATAAACTAGGAAATTCGGAACACGAAATCGAGTTGTGTATATTAAAAGAAAATACATTTGAAGGGGATATGATACTTGGTCGCGATTTCCTATGGAATGAAAAACTTACTTTGATATATCGACCGACCTCTAGAAATGATCGCAAAACGGTAAACCTATTTTCGCAGCTTCTATTGTTTGTTGACGGGAGTCTGGAAGAAGATTCATTTGAAAATAATATCGATGATATTGAAACAGATTTTGATTTGAGTATTGAAAGACAATTAAAACAGTTAATTACATATGTAAAGAATAGAGAAATTACACCGATTGACGATGATTATTCAGTAAAAGTCATTTTGAAAGATCCGTCGATATTTGCATACGCGCCAAGACGTTTCGCACATGCCGAGCAATTACAATTACGTGAAATCACGGATGATTTATTAATACGCGATATTGTAATACAGCCGAGACAATCTCCTTATTGTACGCGAGTCGTGCCAGTTAGAAAAAAGAACGGACGGCTCAGACTGTGTGTAGACTTGCGACCGCTGAATAGCCGTATAGAAAAACAGAAGTATCCGTTCCCAACAATAGAGGATAGTCTCTCGAGATTATCTAATAAATGTGTGTTCACTCTGCTCGATTTTAAGGACGGTTTTCACCAAATCAAAGTACACGCAGACAGCACTAAATATTTTTCATTCGCGACCCCAGATGGTCAATTCGAATACAAAAGATTACCGTTTGGATACTCGGAATCTCCGGCTGAGTTCCAAAAGCGTGTTATTCGTATACTAAGGAAATTGATAAGAAGTGGTAAAGTCATAGTGTACATTGATGATGTGTTGATTGCGACCGAAACCGTTCAAGAGAATTTACAGATTTTAGAAGAAGTAATGGTTATTTTGCGTGAATACGGATTTGAGTTGAATTTTTCGAAGTGTCTATTTTTACAGCGAAGAATCGAGTTTTTAGGATATATAATTTCGGAGCAAGGTATTACATTGAGCGCAAGACACACCGAAGCCATAAGAAATTTCAAACAGCCAGTAAACGTACATGAAGTACAAAGATTTTTAGGCCTAGCTAATTATTTTAGAAAATTTATTCGCGATTTTGCACTGAAAGCGAGGCCATTACAAAATTTACTCAGAAAGTTAGTTAATTTTTCGTTTGATAAAGAATGCATTGATTCGTTTAATTTGATTAAAAAAGAGCTCATCTCATCACCAGTTCTTCGATTATATAACCCGTCGGCTGAGACTGAGCTTCACACGAACGCGTGTAGTCACGGTTTGGGTGCAATTTTATTGAAAGGCAAAACGATAAGAAATGGGGGCCAGTAGCATACTATAGTCAGTCCACAAATCAAGCTGAATCGAAATATCACAGTTTTGAATTAGAAATGCTAGCCATAGTTAAATCGATTGAGCGTTTTTACATATATTTATATGGCTTGAAATTTACTGTGGTAACGGATTGTAATGCACTAGTGTATACTATGAATAAGGCGAACCTAAATCCCCGTATAGCGCGTTGGACACTTGCGTTACAAATTTATGATTTTAAAGTAACTCACCGTCCGGGAAGTCGTATGACACATGTAGATGCGCTAAGTCGCTGCGTAGCTTTTGTAAATCAACTTCCACTCGAAAGAGAACTTGAGTTTCGACAGCTAGCAGACCAGAAAATCCTAGAATTAAGCAAAGAATTAGAAACAAATGAGCACAACAATTTCGAATTAGATGGCTTGGTATATAGGAAAGAAGATGATAAATTAAAGTTTGTTATACCTGAGTCTATGATACCTAGTGTTATTCGAGCTCATCATGATGACATGGGTCACTGTGGTTCTGAAAAAACGCTAAACGGAATTAAACAGAATTTTCGTTTAGTACGATGAGAAAAAAAGTTTATGACCACATTGAGAACTGCCTTACCTGTATAATGGCTAACAATTCGATTCATCGTTTTGAAAATGAAATACAATTATTTCCGACGCCAAACGAACCGCTTAAAGTACTTCATTTAGACCACTTTGGTCCGTTACAGGAAACAGACAATAACTGTAAACATATTTTAATCGTTATAGATGCTTTCACAAGATTTACGTGGTTGTTCGCGACAAAATCGACAGGCACTAAGGAAGTAATTCGTAATATGACATCAATTTTTGTTACATTCAGTAAACCAGAACAGACAGACAGAGGATCGGCTTTCACCTCGAAAGATTTTAGTGATTTCATTCAGAGTCACAATATAGAGCATAGAAAAGTAGCAGTAGCCGCACCGTGGGCTAACAGAATCGCGGAAAGAGTAAATCGATTTATTAAAAGTACATTGACGAAACTAATAGACAAACCCGAAGAATGGGAGGATAGCTTAGGGAAGATGCAATATATAATAAACAACACACACCACTCAGTTGTCAAAGCTAGTCCATCGAAACTTATGTTCGGTTTTGAGCAACGCAATCACGCAGATTTCCCGCTAGCACGATTTACCAAAGTGTTAGTCGAGGTTGACACAGACTTAGAAAAAATTAGAAGCGATACTCGTGACATGGCTGAACGTGCTACTAACCTAATAAAGCAATATAATAAGGAGTATAAAGACAAGAAATGTAAGACGCCGAATAAATATAAGCAAGGAGATTATGTACTAATCCGAGACACGAGAATTAAAACTGGCGAAAATGCGAAATTGAAACCCAAGTACAAAGGGCCTTACACATGTAGGAGTTTACTATCGGCCTATTACAGGCCCAAGATTGGTTGCCAGCTTACCGATATTGACGCAATAATGGTAACCATGACTGGCCCATTAATGGGACAACCATGGAGTGATAACTTCGGCCCAACGATGAATAACAAAGCTCGGCCCAACAATGAATAACAAGGCTCGGCCCAACAATGAACAACAAGGCTTGGTCCAACAATGAATAACAAGGCTCGGCCTAACGTGGTAACCAATGTTGGGCCGTTAAAGACTAATTTATTAGACCAACATTCGGCCAATAATGGCTTAAATATAATGAGGCAAGCTTATTTAATTTGTCTTTTATATATTATCTATTCGGTAATCAACACTAGACAATCATCATTAAACGCGTATACTTATTTCTACCATATCCGTCAATTTAATGGGTATTATGTTAATGCGCTTATTATATTATATTCATACAATACTAATTGCATAACATGTAGTTAGTATTGTATTAGTTTTTATAATTATATATATTATATATATAATTATATAAAATAATTATATATAATTAGGGTACAAATAAAAAACATAGTTGCAACTCTTTATAAAAAAGAAGTACATTTATTAATAAATATATCAACATAAAAGCACACTTGTGCAATTATTTACCACTAAAATAACCGCATAATTAAAATAGTCGCAAGAATTGAAGAAACTGAATACTTCAAACGAAATTTCCAGTAAACGTAAATCTTGTCAAATCGGTTATTACAATAAAAATAAAGGTAACAGTATCTGTAATCAATGTAAAAAGTACGTTTATGGAAAATGTACACATAAAACGCAATCTGTTTGCAAGAAATGTTCTGAATAGTTTCATTTTAAGATTGGAAAAATAAGTGTAAACAATTATGTAACTAAAAAGTGTTGTTAATTAATTATTTTAATATGAAATAAATTAAAAATACTTACAAATAAAGCGTTTTTTTAAATACTCGTCAAATTGGCGGATGTGGTAGAAATAGATGTACGTTCAATATGATGGTTGTTCCTAGTGATTTTCAGTATTTTGAGCTCGCGCTTTTTTACCTCCTTCGCGGTCTCCAACTTGTGATAATCATATGCCTATCCGACCTGGCAGTTTCTTCACATCTATAGCGTTTTGGAATTTTCCTATTAAAACATCTAACAAAACATAATACATAATATTTGTTTATAAACGAACTACATAAATGAAATAAACAGAAACAAAATTTTACCTCTTAAACACATGTACGAGTTAGTCTCATTAAAATTTCTTTTACATTGTCCATTTACCACTCTTCCAGTTCCTGAATATAGTAGTTCTACCGCTTTTGTCATTAATGCACTCATAATTTTAGCAATGCTTTCTTTTACGTCTGATTCAACCGCAATAAGTACACGGAACAAAGCCATCTGCGATCAAATTAATAATTAATAATTCTAATTTTAATTAATAATGTTTATTGCAGGTACAATAATAATTCATTCATTAATAGCCTTTTTGTGTGTTTTTTAAATAAATATATTCATCAAATGTAAAAAATTGTAAAAATAAAAAAGCATTTTTAAATTTATTTACCAATACTTCCTTCTTTTCTGAAGAATCTTTTAATAAAGTTTCCAACTCTAAAAAATGGTTTAAAGAAACTGTTGGTAGAGCAATTTGTAAACCTTCTTTTAAATTTTCAATACTCTTTTGTGAAGCAGTGACCGATTGGCAATTAATGATTATTGTATGTTTTACTTCAGTTATTTTCTTTTTTAAATCATATAAAATTCTTCTTTTAACAGATGAAATGTGACTTGTAAATTCATCCTGCAATTGTTGAAATTTTTGGTCAATATGATTTAATATATTTTCTGAACCTGAAAATAATTGATAAAAGTATTAATAAAATATAAGAAAATGAAACTGGCTTTAATATATGTAATATAATTTTTAATGTTTACTCGGTTGTACATTCAAAATTTGTGTTGTCGGTTCTTTATTTATAACAGGAAGCAGTGTAATCGGTGTTGAAGAAAATACATTATCTGCAATATAATCTGAGACCGATGTTGACGGTAATACATTGCCTGTAGATAAAGTGTATAAATAAGAAATATTTTCATGTAGAAATAGCACTGTATATCAGTGCAATACGAAAAAAACTTAAAATATAATAAATAATTTTATATATTTTTTCTTTTTCCTTTTAGTGTAGAAATCTGCGAACTGTTGGAATTTGATAAACTTATCGAAGAAGGGTCATTATTTAAAAACAAAGGCTGTATTACATTTAAATGTTCCTCTAATAAATCTTTAGACAATATCATGACTGATTTGTCATTATTATTAGAACATGTGTTATCGTCGCTAATTTTTATATTATCTGTCTTTAGAGCGCGCCTCAATCTTCGTTTTCCTTGTTTTAAATCTTCTAATTAATAAATAAGAAAAATTGAAGTAATTAGATTAAATAATAAGATTAAATTAGGTGAATTGGTCAAATTATTAATAAATATCATAATTTACTCGCATATGCAATAATAGTTATTGCATAAGAATCCCAACATGTTTCTGCACTTTCTAATGTAGAAAGCCAATTATCTAAATAACAATAGTCTGTTGAATCTGGGTACGAGCAAAAATATCCTTTTCCTTCAACTTCGTAAATCCAGGAGGATGGGATCAAATCAATTAATTTTTGCGAGTTTGAAGTCCCATCATCAAATCGCACGATCGCATACAGCTCATTCATTTCTTTCTCACTATTCATCTACGGAAAAACATTTTTATACATACGACGTATTATACAACATAACCTTTGTGTATGACATTGAAAAGGTTGTGTATGTTTATGTACACGACTTATTTTAAGTGTATGAAAGTAGTATATTTTTTCTTACCTTCTTTCCTTCTTATCCTATATAATTGATAAAGCGTTGAATGATCGAACAATCAAACTCACGAAACCGTTAACAGCATGTACAGACTTGTGTCACACCGCGCTCAGACACACGTTGTTGCCGGGCAGTACTACTAACACACGCGCGCTGACGCTCAGTTTTTGTTTCTTCGCGGCGCGAAGTTCGCGCAAGGAAAAGTATTTATATTCCGATACTATCCGAAGCCGCAAAATGCGACCTGCGCACGAAATTTTAAATGCAAATTCACATAAATGTTTTTCTACATTTATGTTTTACAGAAACTTTGTAGATATTTATTATAATTTTTTGTATTTTTATATTTTAATACAATTGTTTTTTATTGATATGATTAATTTATTTTTTATTAAAATAATAATTTATAATTTATAAAAATAATAATTATTTTTTATTAAAATAATAATTTAATTTCAATAAAAGATATAATCTTTATGCAAATAGATAATAGATTATTTTATTGTACTTTCTTGACATTTTAAATTATTTTTTTAAAAATTGTTAAAATTACTAAATCAACACAAAAAAACAAACATTGTTTTTACACCAAATATTGTCCTATAAATTGTATAGAATTATTGAAAAGAAAGTATCATTTGCATTTACTATGAATTAAGAATGTAAAAGAGTAAGTACGTATTGTTCACTTTTGATCGAAACTAAAATGCATTTGCGCTGGATCATTTTAAACGATATTAGTTCAGGAGAAGTCATAAATCCATCTCCAGTAAAAACACCTATATATTCTGATGAAAGTGGATAATTAAAAGCTTCTCGTTTATTTATCATTTCGCATCCAAGAAAAAAAAGTTCATTAATAATATTTTCGTTTATATTAACTTTCCTTATAATTTTTTTTATAATAAAGATTTTAGTATTCTTTAGTAACACTAGTATTCTTTAGTAACACTACATTGTCAGGATTAACGGATTTTAAAGTATAATTATAGATTTTAATTGAGGAAATAATGTTATAATCATTTTCATAATAATTGAATAATCCAGCAGCATCGTTTATCACACACTTTGAAAGTATATGACGCTTTTTCATTTTATGTTGATTTCCAGATTCTAATTCAGATAATCTATTAACTATCTGGGTTAGTGGTTTTTTGGGTGATTTTACTAGTTTTTTGAAAAGAGCAATGTAATTTTCACCCCAAAATGCTGAAATATCACTTAGTGGCATCTTAAAATGCATAACATCATCTGCTAGATGAATTAGATTGTGCATACTAAGTACTTGGCAGCCTTCTCCATACAGTGAAGGCAATAATGTAAAGAATTGCATTAATAAATATTTCGCATAATCACAAGCATTCATTATTAATTCACTACTATTTAATATTCGACACGCCCCAAATAATAACATAAAATGTTTGTAATACTGGGGGGATAAAATATCCTTTCAAACGATAGGGCTGCAATATAAGAGTAAAAATCGAAATTGTGTAGCTTTCCATCTTGAAATAAGATTAACGTTAAATTTTTTTCTTTGAAATTCGCAAGGCACGTGAGGTGTCACATTTAACATTATATTGTAAAACTCTCTTACTTTGCTTTTTTTCAGTCGTGCAATACTTTTCTTTGTAATCTAATTCTCCATCAAATATTTCATCACACCAAGATATAACAGGTGCATAGAATCCAGTACTACATCATTGATAATATCAAAATTTCGCAGGGTTGATAACGGAGAAACCAGATTTTCTTTATGATGCTCAACTTGATTTTGTGCTTGGAATGTTTCCTTTGTACGCTTAGAACAATATATTTGAGGATATACTCGTTTTTTCCTCCCTTTTTCTCCAACGGTAATGCCCTTAATAGTACATCTTTCACAAGCGTAGAATGCACCAGGTGATTTTATGCATTTTATAAATGATCTTGCTGGAGAATCAGCAATAATTCCACTAATTGTAAAAGCATACGTTTTTCCACTTATAGTAACACCTGAATTAATTAATTTACTCGCTTCTGTTACAAAGTTGATTAAATAATCAGAAGCATTCAGAGGCTTAGAATCCCCACAATAAAGGGCAACAACGAAAGGTTCACAAACCCAATTGTCATGCACTATTTTTATAAGTATCGGCCAAACTTGTATTTGTGAATTGTTATAAATTTGAACACCATCAATATGAACAAATATAATAATTTCTTTTTCAATAAAGATATCTGGGTCAATTATTCTTTTCAAACCATGTTCGATTCCGATATAAATATATTCTCCGGTACCATTAACACTCTGCATTTGTTGTAAAATTCGATGATGTGTAGTGCCCAAAAGGGTTTGTGCAGTTTTGGGTAAAGTGGAATGCCCTTCTTCCCTTAATATTTGAAGTAAATCTGTCACAACGTTTAATTGCAAACTCCCTATGTTATTTAAGGTCCATTGCTGAATTTTTTCTTTTATATCACTATCACCATAATTATTAACTTCATCATCAGACAATATAAAACTGTTAAGATCATTTATCATTTCATCATTTATGTTGGAAGAAAGATTAATATTAGCAGAATCATTATTAAAATTGTCGTCTTCAAAATTAATATTTTGTCCATTATGTTCTGACATAACCTTATTCACCTTATCACTTACATTATTCTCGATATTATTTATCTCACAATCATTTTTTGTATTATTTTTATTACCTTTATTATGATTATTATTTATTAATCTCTTTATTTTTCGATACTTTTTTTGCCTATAATAATTTTGCGACATTATAAAAAATACTAATGAGACGATAATCACATCACGTTATTATAACTATGTACTATTGATAACGGTATCCAATCATCTACCAGGCATGGCCCAATATAGAATACCGACTATTGGCCAATATTGGTAACCGTAATTCGCGCCAAATCTAGAAAATGGTAGCCAGTAATGCGCCAAGCATGGGCCGTTATAGCACACCAAGTATTGGTAATCATAAATGGGGCCACTAATTGGCGCTGTTTTTTAGTCTGGCATTCCTACATGGGTACGTTGTAAATAAAGTACTCGACAATAACAGATACGTTATAGGCGATATTCTTGGTTTCAACCATGGGCCACGACCGATTAACACTATTTTATCGCCAGATAGATTAAGGCCATGGATAAAGCCAGTCATGTTCTAAAAGGAAAAAAATTTAATATATATAGTTATAAGTAGTTTGTAGGATTAATCGTAATATTATTTTAGTTTGAACATGCACTTATTGTAACACAGTATTTTTATTTTGTACTTACCGTTTGGATTCTTATTTTATTTTGTTATATATACAGGGTGTCCCAGACCTACCGTACCACCGGTTAATGGTAGATTCCTGAGGTGATTCTGAGACGAATGTTCCTCTTGCAAAATGTTGAGGGTGGCGTAGTTTCGGCGCTACGAAGGGTTGTAGTTATCCTATCCTTGTGTAGAATTTTCCCGCGTTCAGTGACGATGGGTCGAAGGGATCCCGCGCATCGTGCACACTTCAATTTGAACAGCCGCGAAAAATTAAGATCAAATTGAAGAAACAGTAGGAAATTTGACAGGATATTTTACAAAGTCATGTATTGGGAATAATTTTGTTAAGAATTGTTTATGATGTTCATATAACATTTTATTATTTAAAGAATCGTAAATAAATATGTTTTTTGTATCATAATAACAACATATCCAATGTCCTCCTCCCAACGAACTATGTAGTATCTGGATATGCTTTCTATTTCTCGGTATGGGTTCTATTGAATCAAGATGCTGTATTAGCAATGTATCAACAGGTCTATAATCTGAACAACTTTCTAAAAGTCGTTGGAAATTATTTATATGTATATCGCTAAGCCATTTGCCTCTGGTAATTATATCTTTTTCTGCAGGCATGAAAATTACGTTCCTTGCTTTTCGAGACATTTTAAATTCCTTTACCAATTTTTTGCAACTATGCAACACTTACTCTCAACCTTGTATGGGCGCAAAGCGACCTTGTATCCTTGTATAGATACGGGCGCAAAGCGATCCTTGTATATATACGGACGAAAAGCGACCTCGTATCCTTGTATATATACGGGTGCAAAGCGACCTTGTATCCTTGTATATATATATATATATACTTAAATAAAATTAAAAAAATTAGACAGAAAAGAATAGAAATAAACAAAAGAAAAAGGAATGTATACAGAAAGAAAGAGAAGGGGGGGAAGAGAGAGAGTAAATAAAATGAAATGTAAAAATAGAAAGAAAGAGATAATAGAAAAAGCGAAAGAAAAATAGAAAGAAAATAGAGAGAAAAATAGAAAGAAAAAAGACTTACTTTAACTCAACCAATCTGAAACAAACAATTATTTAAACTATATAACTAATATAATATTTTCAGACGATCTGAAGTAATGTCTTAATGTATTGGCAAAATGTTTTCATTTTTCTTCTATGTGCCCTACAAGCATAGATATGACGATGCAAAATCTGAAATTGGCAAATTTTCAATAAAGAAACGTCGTTATCATCATCGTCGTTTGTACAGTTCGTTCTTTTCGTCACAATGGCAGCAGCTACGTTTTTCCGCGTGCGCCAAAAATACGAGACAGCATGTACGCAGTGATGCCAGATTTCGTGCATTTCGTAGCATGCTTGACTCAACTTGCCCGGGCGACAGTGAGACCAAATGCTACCGCATGCTACCAGGCCTCGTTAATTGCATAAGCATAAAGTCGCCTCTGCTTTAAATTTAAGAGGGATGGGCGGTAAGGCCATGGGAAGGATGTAACTCCATAATTTCAAATGGAACACCCTATAAAATTTGCATATTTGGATTCTACATAGGAAATACTACCTACGATACCAGAACGATAAGGCATACTCGTTTGAAAATATTTATATAAAACAAAAAGAGTAATTACCCTGACAGCAACGTACGTGACAACCACATCACTACGACGTCACTACGTCTTGTTCACGTCTACATGACGTACTTGAAACGTATCTGCAGGCAGGGTATAATTACTCTTATTGCAATTATCCAGTTTTAACAATACAACTATGTTTTATATCTCACAAATATACATACACACATATGTGCGTGTATATTCTGTAATGTAATGTAAACTACACACATAGGTGTATGTACTTATAAACTATTAGCAGGTGCGAACAGTTACCATGCAGATCGTAGATATAAAATTGTTGACAGCTAATCAACATAATCAAAAACTTAAAATTTATAAAAGTAATCATCGATAAAAGAACAGAAGTACAATAAATTATTAGCAGGTTGCGAATAATTATCATGAAGAACGTAGATATACACTTTATAAAATTAATCATTGATAAAAGAACAGAAATGCAATAAAATATTAGCAGGTTGCGAACAGTTACCATGAAGAACGTAGATATAAAAGAATATTGACAGCTAATCAACATAATCAAAAAGTATTAAGATTTATAAAATTAATCATCAATAACAGAACACAAATGCAATAAATTATTAGCAGGTTGCAAACAGTTACCATAACGTATCCACAGATTCTCAATAATCGAGCGACTTATGCGTGTCTCCTTTTTTTTACATTTCTCTCTGCATCCATCCACCTTTCACATCAATCTTCTGCCACCATCCTCATCATTGATAAAAGAACAGAAATGCAATAAACTATTAGGAGATTGCGAACAGTTACCATAAAGAATATAGATATAAAGTTATTCACAGCTAATCATCAACATAACCGAAAAGTATTAAAAAGTATTAAAATTTATAAAAGTAATCATCGAGATAAAAGAACAGAAATGCAATAAACTATTAGAATATAAAATTTATAAAATTAATCATCGGTAAAAGAACAATGATTAACGTGCTGAACGTCAGAATATAGGTATAAAATGTATAAGTTACTTACATCGTATTCAATCTCACTCAATGGAATAGGTTACTTAACGACGAACTAAAACAATATCACTTTCACGTCTTCCTCGGCTGCGTTCAGATTTCCCGCCCGGGTCTTCCTTCACACATGTGGTCTGTTCTTTATAGGTTAAAAGGAGACAAATATAGTTTTTCTCACTCAATTTCTTCTTTCACTACACAGTATTTAATAATAATCAGAATAACATGTATAGGTTACTTACATTGTATTCAATCTCACTCAATGGAATTATTTAACGACGAACTAAAACAATAACACTTTCACGTCTTCCTCGGCTGCGTTCGGATTTCCCGCCCGGGTCTTCTTTCACACATGTAGTCTGTTCTTTATAGGTTAAAGGGAGACAAATATAGTTTTTCTCACTCAACTTTTTCTTTCACTACACAGTGCGGTCCAGTTGCAGCTTCAAGTGTTTCAGAACATCTTCTATCCCTTTTCTTCTTTCAAATAAAAAGAAGAAAGAAAATAGTTTGAAGCATCTGAAGCATCAACTGGACCGCAGCCCGCGTCGTACATCCGTACATGCTATCTCGCATCTCTGGCGCACGCGAAAAAACCGATATTAGCTGCTGCCACCTCGTTGAAAAGAACGAACTGTACAAACGACGATGATAATGACGACGAACGTTTCTTAAGTGAAATTTGCCAATTTCAGACTTTGCATCGCCATATCTCCGCTCGTAGAGCACGTGGAAGAAAAATGAAAACACTTTTATTACATAATTCGACCCCAAGCTATCCATTGAGCCTACTTAGAAGTTGATCAGATCAGCCGTTACTGAGGTCCGATAATCTAAGCGTCTCTGAAAACGTCGCGTCGCGTAACAGTACACGGTCGGTCTCGCTATGCATATACTTGGAGCGAGACACCACCGTGTCTCTTGATTGAGATCATTAGAAATATTCTGTTAAACAATTGCTATCCACGGACATTTATTGACAAGCATATAAATAGGAAACTCAAAAAATTAAACATAATGACGCATCATTGAACAATAATGACGACCGGCATGGTGATAGGAATTTTATAATGATTCCGTATATAAAAAATTGGAGTGAGAAATTGAGATGGCAGTTGTACAGATTCGGTCTCAATGTTGTTTACAACATACATAGAAAGTTAGACTGTATTATAAAGAGAGGAAAGCATAGCTTAATTAACGCACCGAAAACTGGTGTTGTTTATAAAATTGACTGCGAGGACTGTGACGGTTGTTACATTAGACAAACGAAAAGGCACGTAGAGACAAGAGTAAAAGAACACATGCATGATATTAAAAAGCACGAGAGTAATCATTCGGTGGTAAGTAGGCACAGATCTTTCAATAGTCATCAATTTGATTGGCACAATGTAAAGATTTTGCATCAGGAAAGTCATTGCAAAAAGAGGGAAATTGCCGAAATGTGCTATATTAAGCATCACAATAATACCATCAATTTACAAAAAAATACTGATAGCTTACCGTACTTATGACTTTATTTTGAATCATATGTGACGATCGACTACTGATATTTGCTCAAGTAACACAAAGGACGTGTCTTAGTATGGAGCAGTATGTGCTTGAAGCTAGTTGTTTGAGTGCTTTTACAATTCCTTTATTATTTTTGTATGATGTGTCGAATTAATTGTTTTCTGGCAGTAAGTTTTCTTATTTTCTTATGTTTATGTTGAGGCGTTCATTGGAATTGTTATAATTTTGTGTACATTTCCATTGTTTGATTTTAGAAAGCGATTTTCGCGCATTGATTGTCACTTGATAAGGGCCGAAACCGTCGATCGAAACGTTGTGACGTGATATTATTGTATGGCTAGTTTGGTTGATAATAAACAAGATTCTATTATATTATAGAATAATATTTTTCCCACAATACAAAGAGCGGTACTTATAACGCTATAAATACTTATAATAATAATTTTATGGGTGAAAAGGACATTTATAATACTACATTTTTAATCTGTTACATAAACATTCAGATACATTAAATATAACAACAAAATAGGTTTAACAAAATATTAATATATTTCTCGTCTATCTTATTTTTCAAACATGTAGAAAATAATCATTTAAAATAAAATATTTAGAAAGATTCATTAATCAATTTATATCACCCATGTATACTAAATACTACACGTATATAGTATCTAGAAATAGTATTGCATCCGATCGGAGAATGCTTCCTGTGGAACGATGGGCCTATCTGGCGTCTTGGGGGGATGGTCATCTCCTGGAGGACGCCAGATGGGTCCAAGAAGCCATGAAGGAGCAGTGAGGCGTATCTAGTAACCCGAGATAGGAGCAGCTCGGGATAGGATGTTTCACAGGAAGCACTCTCCGAATGAGTGCAACACTATTACATAAATAGAGATAGACAGTGACTCAAAATCACCGGTAATTTAATGGGCAGATTTTATGGAATATTCTAATTGCAAGACAAACATTTTAAAACAACAATATCAAAACTACAACAATTTTTAAAGAGCAAGTTTTTAAAAATAAAATTTATCAACGATACAACTAAAATTTCGCACGTTTGGATATGTCGCACTGTTTTCACATATATTTCATTATTTCATATATTAATATTAAATTATTCCTATTTAATATTTAATTATGCATATGTACAAATGTATATGTATATATGCCTATAAGAAAAAACAGTTTTTGGTGCTATAGAAATTTGTAAAATATATATACTATTTTATGTGTCTTTTGTATGTGAGTTGTGTCCATTTGATGAGCATGATATAATAGAAATAGTCGGATTTCTCGCCCGCAATTTTAACCAGAAGCCACCCTCCGCCGTTGTTATAAACGCCGACTTGTCCAGCACCATCGGGAGTTTTGTTTTAACATCTGGTTCGAGATCACAACGCCATAGCAGGTAGAACATCATAATTTTCGCTTCCATCAATGCAAATCTGTTGCCTATGCAAATTCTAGGCCCAATACCGAATGGCATGTAGATTGAGTTGTCCACACTCTCGTTCAGGAATCTGTCTGGATTAAATTTGAGAGGCTCCGAGTAATATTTGGGATCGCGATGCAGAGAATAACTCTGGAACCAAACATTCTCTCCAGGCTTAATCGTGACGGGTTTGCCATCCGGAGTAGCAGGTGGCATTTCGAAATCCTCAGTACACACTCTATCGAGAAATGATGCCAATGGATATAATCTCATGGTTTCAGTCACAACAGCATCCAAATACTTCATGCTATTAATGGACTCGTAAGTAGGTTTACCATTGTTTTGTTTGAGGACATCTTCAATTTCGGCTCTAAGTTTGGTCTGAACATCAGGATTTACTGCGATCTCATGTGCTAAGAAACACATAACTGTCGATACGGAATCGAATCCAGCAACAAAGAAGACAAACGCTTGAGCAGTCATTTCATCAATGTCAAATATAGGCCCGTAATTCTTGTCCCTTGTCTCCATCATCAACTGCATCATATCTCGTCGGACAATTCCGTGCTCATCCCTGGCTTTCACAGTATCAGTGACAATGTTTTTGAAGAAATTCTCTATCTCAGCGCTAAACACTCTTATTTTGAGAAGTTTTGCAAGTCGCGGCCAATTTCTGCACATGAGAAATTTTAATGTCATTTTAAAATCAAAGTTTATAGTTTTTTTGCCAACTAAGAAGAACTCGTTCTTTGGTTGGTTGAAAGAATCCACGCTGATGCCGAAAGCACATGTGGCTACTACATCAGTAGCGTATCTCCTGAGTGTATCCTTCATGTCATATGTCTTGCTAGATTTCCCAGATTCAGTTATTACAAAATCGGTGAAGTTCTCGGCGCATTGACACATTAGACCGAACATCATTTTCATCTTGCTGGATGTAAAGCTAGGACTGAGAAGCTTTCGCATTTCGCGCCAGTGATCACCCCGTAAACCAAATAGGTTCCTTCTGGCAATTGATTCCACATCGTCGTTTACAAAGTTGCGATGATCCGTGAAATTGTCGAAATTTTTAATGGCAATAGTGTTAATGAGTTCTGGATCACGTATCACGTATACTGGTGTCATCAAGTCATAGAATCCGAAGTATCTCGCATTCGAGAAGTGATTGTACAGTCTGTGTATATTGTCGACGAAACTTATACGTCGAAAAATGTAGGGCGCCATGTTGCCCAGTAATGGTACTGGTCGTTGATATGGAACTTTGCGTTGGTCAAAATAAGACATTTGACTCAGAATAAAATAATACATACAAATGCATATTGCGAAAATACCCAGAAGCAAAGTAGAAAGCTCCATCACTGTTAGTTTGATTGATTGCACGGTCGAAGAGGAACGTTGTTACGTTTTCCTAATTGTTGCCAGTTCGATATTACGCTTTATTAGTTCAGTAGTACGTACGGACTGCGGAGTTTTCACTTGGACTAATGACAATCACTTTAGAATTACTGTTGCTTGTTTTCAGGGACAATTTCTGCAAACGACTGTTAGACTCCTGTTCTTTTAACTGATTATATTGCACGACAGTGGGAGATACGTCATGTGTCATTATAACTGATAGCGTCTTATCCTCTCACTTAACTTTTCGACTATCAAGAGCAGATATAAGCGTCACAATGACATCTCACGAATTACATACGTTGTCATCGTTTTATTCTGCATTACAAGTGATGTTCCAACATAAAATTTACGCGAAATTGTAATTTTGTTTTCGTGACTTTGTTATTTGCATATCGACATAAGTATATATTTCACATTTTTCATTGTATTATTAGATGACATATTAAGCAATCACCTGTATACTGTTACATCTTTATGTAATAATGTTCAAAGAAACACAAAATATATTCCATGAGAGATTTATCTTTTTTCTTTCTTTTGCTTTCATGTCATTCAGTTTCTTATGAACGTTATTTAAAATAATTTTACATAAAAAGTAATTAATACATTTTAATTTTTTCCTTGCAACTTTGTGCCTTCCTTTCGATTTAATAGTTATAAAGATGACCAACGAAATGACTAGTTGCTACAAATAATGACATTATAATAAATTAAAATTAAACTTCTAGTTTTACTAGCATTTTTCTAGCAATCCTCTTGTATTATTCTGGTAGTAATTATAGGAATTTTAATAATAAAATTGATAATATTTAGTCTCCTTTTTTATCAAGAGATGGTTTTTCCACCGATTGATTCAAAAATTCTAAAAACATCTTAAAATTAGTAGGTGTCAGATCAAAGTAAGACTTCAACCATTAAACAAATAATTATTTTAATAATTCATAAGCTAATAGTAATTTATAATAGTAAGTTATGTAATATTAATAAGGTTTATAAATATATTATGGGTAATCATGGTTATTTGGAATTCTTTTTATGTAGTAAGCAAATATGTAAATACTTACCATACATAATTATCAATTTTCTTTCTGTATTCTAATTTCAGGACATGGAATTTACTTTGTCATCGCAATCGAAATAATTAGGTTCAAAGTGCAATAAGTACATGACATGCAATAATGTGTATATAAATGAATCATAGTACACTGAAAAAAAGATTTACGCAATCACAAAACAATAACTCGTTTTGAGCAACTTATTTTGGTTACATAGTACCAATGGCTAATTAATTGGTATCAAATAAAACTATTGCTCAGAATGAGATGCTGTCTGCTGAAAAGTAATGAATCATTTATTAGATTCGAAATACGTAAAGTGAAATGTAGAAACTATTTATGTGTATAACTATTCCATATATTATTTCTTAATGTTGTGCTACTAAAATTGAGTAACTATTAATCATATTTGGATAAACAATTATTCAATTTAAACAATTTACAAATTAAATCTTAATAAACGCTTATTACAGTAACAAAATATTAAGTTCAATTCAATTAATCTTTTCGTGAGACACTCTTTAATAGACTTCAAATGGACTTATAAATATTTACTTATAATTTAGTATCCAATTGTAAAAATGAGAAAGCATTATCTCCTTTCAAGGTAATGTTTCTTTCATTAAATATAAAAATGAGATTGTTTTCAATAAATATTTCATAACCTTAGTAAATATTTATTGAAATGTAATACGTCATTTATTCAAAATAATTAAAGTTGTTTTAAAATTGATTTTACATTGATTTTATCTTATATATTAAATCTTAAATTACGTGAAATCCCAGCAAACACAGAATATAACTATTATATATCTCAGAAGTAACACGTAATATAACAGTTGTTATAGCTATAATCTAGATTATTAATGTTGAGGCTACATAATTTCCTTTCTTAACTGTAATATTACTTTGTTTTAAAACTTTATTATAACTGTGTTATTTACTGGTTATAATAATATAACAATAATATAAATTGAACATAACATAATTATAACATTTTATAATTTAAGTAAAAAGCTTCCACCCTCATACAGTGTGTATATTTTGTGGCTCCAAACCACCCTCCACCTGTGTGTGTATGTGTGTGTGTGTGTGTGTGTGTGTACGCGCGCGCGTGTACGCTGCGTGTATGTTGTTCCTATCCGTTATCCTGTCCTGGACTGATTCTGTTTGATAGTCAACCAGCTCCAGACTGATTGACACGCATTTTGCCGTGCTTATCATTACTCAGGATAACCGACGTGACGAGGCTTTCATCAAGCTTTGGGGTGCTTGATTTATGTAAATCCCCTTGCTTCTCACGATTTTTTATAAACATATTACAAAAACTGTTCAAAGACGTTTCTATTTTCTTGAACACATAAAGCGATTCTTTGCTCAAAACGGCTAACAATTTCTAATAATACGGCCCGTGGTATGTTTGTATCACAACAAAATTACCTTTTTAAAAAAAGGTACAAAAAAGGCGCCAAGTATACGCGCGCGAAGGTAAAAAGAACTCTACAAAACTAATGATATCTTTCAAATCCGAAGTTCTTTCAAAAAAGAACTCTACAAAACCAATGATATTAACAAATTGCGCCAACTACAATGAGTATTTATGCAAACCAGAAAATCTATTACTTTTTAGTACTCTTTGGCAGATATTCATTGTTGATTCTTATTTAAAACCATGTTAAGTACAAAATTCTTTCAAAAAAGAACTCTACAAAAGTAATGATATCAAACCATTGCGCCAACTATGAAAATGAGTATTTATGCAAATCAGAAAATCTATTACTTTAGTTGGGTATTTATGCAAACCAGAACATCTATTACTTTTTATTATTACTCTTTGGCCGATATTCATTGTTGATTCTTATTTAAAACGATGTTAAGTAAAATCATAAGATATTTGTTTGAAACCAATCACACAGCCGTATTAGCATCTTAAGACATTACTTCAGATCGTCTGGAAATAAGAACGGACTATGAATACTGGCCTTTGATATTAAAGTGCTATATCTAGTTAATAATATATGATTCTGTAATACATTACATTCAACATACAAATAAATATTTTAATATTATTATCTCCTAGTCGCGATCTGAAGTAATAATGTCTTAAGGGTAATTATATAGCGAAGCGGACTGAAAACTATGCGTGATACTTTTTTGGTTAATAACTTTTTAATAAACAACGAGCAACAGATGAAACCTTCTGCATGTTACTTGGTGGAAAATCCATACGAAACCACTAAATTAATTTTGTTTACAACTTTTTAATAAACAACGAGCGACGGCTAAAACCTTTTGAAGGTCACTCAGGAGGGTGACCTTTATAATATATGTCAAGGTCTAGGTCATCCGAGGGTACTCCGTTAAACTATATAATTACCCTTAAGACATTATTACTTCAGATCGCGACTAGGAGATAATAATATTAAAATATTTATTTGTATGTTGAATGTAATGTATTACAGAATCATATATTATTAACTAGATATAGCACTTTAATATCAAAGGCCAGTATTCATAGTCCGTTCTTATTTCCAGACGATCTGAAGTAATGTCTTAAGATGCTAATACGGCTGTGTGATTGGTTTCAAACAAATATCTTATGATTTTACTTAACATCGTTTTAAATAAGAATCAACAATGAATATCGGCCAAAGAGTAATAATAAAAAGTAATAGATGTTCTGGTTTGCATAAATACCCAACTAAAGTAATAGATTTTCTGATTTGCATAAATACTCATTTTCATAGTTGGCGCAATGGTTTGATATCATTACTTTTGTAGAGTTCTTTTTTGAAAGAATTTTGTACTTAACATGGTTTTAAATAAGAATCAACAATGAATATCTGCCAAAGAGTACTAAAAAGTAATAGATTTTCTGGTTTGCATAAATACTCATTGTAGTTGGCGCAATTTGTTAATATCATTGGTTTTGTAGAGTTCTTTTTTGAAAGAACTTCGGATTTGAAAGATATCATTAGTTTTGTAGAGTTCTTTTTACCTTCGCGCGCGTATACTTGGCGCCTTTTTTGTACCTTTTTTTAAAAAGGTAATTTTGTTGTGATATCATTACTTTTGTAGAGTTCTTTTTTTCTTCGCGCGCGTATACTTGGCACTTTTTTTGTACCTTTTTTAAAAAGGTAATTTTGTTGTCATTTCACACATTTTGTAGTGTGAAGTATCTTATTCTTTTTTTAATTAACGGCATTAATAACATTTATTATCAGGAAAATGATATTTGCACTAAATCATTACAGTATAATTTTGCAACTATGCAACACTTCTCTTACTCTCACCAATCCTGTATGGGCGCAAAGCGACCTTGTATCCTTGTATATATACGGGCACAAAGCGATCCTTGTATATACAGGGTGGTCCACTTAAATCGATCATCTTAGATATTTCACTTGTTTTTGATGATACGAAAAAATGTCTAAGGAAAAAGTTGCACCGTTCGAAGGGGCTATCATGATGACAGAACAACAATTTTTTCAAGGCTATTTTTTTCGGAGATTTAAAGGTCAAGATAATTTTTTTAAATGGAACTACATATTTTTGTTTGCGCAATTTTATAGCCAACATCAAGAGGAGTTCAGCGACCTATGACAACATGATCTTTAAATAATCTTGAACGCGGGAAACAGAAAAATCAAACTTTATGCTCTTCAACACAAAAATTTATTTAAGGAGGTGTTCGAAATGATGTCCTCCGACTTCAATACATTTTCTAATACGATGCACAAATGATACTCTTACCCTTTCTATCATTTCTGAATTTATACTAGCACATGCATTCAAAATGCGCTCTCTCATGGTCTCTTGTGTAGTTGGTACATCATTGTAAACAGTGTTCTTTAACATTCCCCACAAAAAAGTCTAAAGGATTCAAATCAGGAGAACGTGCTGGCCAACTGATATGTCCTCCTCTTCCTATCCAGTGTTCCGGAAATATTTCGTGTAAAACTGTACGTGCAACATGTGCGTTATGAGCCGGACAACCACCATGCTGATACCACATTTGTAAACGAGTTTCTAACGGCACCTCTTCCAATAAGTTTGGTAATTGTTGGGACAAAAAATCAGCATATTTTTGACCATTTAATGTACCATCAATAAAGAAAGGGCCAATGATTCGATTGTGTAAAACACCACACCATACATTAAGACTCCATGGACGTTGACGTTCTACTTGTCGAAGCCACCTTGGATTTTCAACGGACCAATTGTGCATATTTCTTCTATTTACTTGTCCATGGTTAGTGAAAGTTGATTCATCGGTAAACAATATTCTGTTGAAGAAGAATTCATTGACCTCCAACTGTTGTAGCGGCCATTGACAAAATTCTATTCGATTAATAAAATCATTTCCATGAAGTTCTTGATGCAATGCAATGTGATATGGATGAAATGAGTGGCGTTTAAGAATGCGTAAAACACTTGTCTTAGAAATACCAGTATTACTTTGTATTTGTCGAGAACTGATATGTGGATTATTTGCCACTGCAGCCAAAACAGTAACTTCTGTTGGTTCATTAGTTTGCAAACGAGGTCGCATTTTCTTACGTGAACAAACACTTCCAGTTTCACGAAATATTTTAATAAGACGGTCAAAAGCAGCGCGAGACGGTAAACGCTTTTCACGGTATCTTTGGCCGTACATTCTCTGCGCCTCTGTAGAGCTTCTTCCGCTTTCACCGTAAATAAGAAGCATTTCTATTCTTTCCTCTTTCGTATAATCAGTCATATTTAAACTCTGATATCAAGAAGCTCAGGAAATGAACTGAACTGCGAAAGCATTTCACGATCATAAATATTTACATACACATACACACACGCACACAATACATGTATGGAATTATTTCAATCTTACATTCCATTGAATTCCAGAACATGAGAGTGTTTACCGATGAATCAATGTTCACTAATCATGGACAAGTAAATAGAAGAAATATACTACTGGACCGTCAAAAATCTAAGGTGGCTTCGATAAGTAGAACGTCCATGGAGCCTTAGAAAATGTATTGAAGTCGGAGGACATCATTTCGAACACCTTAAATAAATTTTTGTGTTGAAGAGCATAAAGTTTGATTTTTCTGTTTCCCGCGTTCAAGATCATTTAAAGGTCATGTTGTCATAGGTCGCTGAACTCCTCTCGATGTTGGCTATAAAATTGCGCAAACAAAAATATGTAGTTCCATTTAAAAAAATTATCTTGACCTTTGAATCTCCGAAAAAATAGCCTTGAAAAAATTGTTGTTCTGTCATCATGATAGCCCCTTCGAACGGTGCAACTTTTTCCTTAGACATTTTTTCGTATCATCAAAAACAAGTGAAATATCTAAGATGATCGATTTAAGTGGACCACCCTGTATATATATATGTATATACGATTTCATTTGACTTCATACGATTTCATCTGATTACAAATGATTTCATCTGATTGCAAATAATTTTTTTCATTACATATGAAATCATTTGATAAAATAAATGATTTCATCTGATTACACAATGATTTCTTGTGATTGCATATGTAATCATCAGATTTCTAATGATTAGAAGTGATTTCATTTCAATCAATCATGGTGTTTCTAATCAAATGAAATCATTTGTAATCATTAGAAATCTGATGATTACATATGCAATCACAAGAAATCATTGTGTAATCAGATGAAATCATTTATTTTATCAAATGATTTCATATGTAATGAAAAAAATTATTTGCAATCAGATGAAATCATTTGTAATTAGATGAAATCGTATGAAGTCAAATGAAATCATGTAATCGTGAGACACTATTTTACCTACCCAGATAACCACACGTGCCAGCACGTTGTGCTCAACACATCATGTAATCAATATGCAGTCCGTGTGTCATCTTGTATCGATAAAGTAGGTAATATTTGCATGGCGCTGTCATGGCACGCAATTTAAACTGTGATAGCATTCTGGAAGCACGAGTACGCGAGAAAGAGCTGTAGCATAACCACGATCCGATATATGTTAGAAATTATAAAGATTATATTATATAGGTAAGCAATTTAATCATATTTTAACTATATTTTAAATTATTAATATATTAGAATTCCGAGTTTGGCATAACTTCAAGAAAATATCATTGTTTTAGAACAAACGTTTTCGAGGTTAACGTTAATGCTACCCAACAATTTGCATTGCACATATGTACGTATTCGACTGCAAGTTAAAATTAACCTATTACAAATGTATTACAACCGAAAATAAATGGATATAATATAATAAAGTTTGTTAAAAAGTAATAAAGTAATATAAGATACGTAGTAACGATCGGAAAACATTACATGAGAGCACGAACACGAGGAGGTGACAGAAAAAAATTACAATGTATAAGTTACGCAAAATGTGTTCTCGCAAAATTTTATATAACATTTCAAGGGAGTATAAATAAAAGCTGGAACATACAATTCGTGCTTCACATCAAGAAATAATAAACATTGCAAAAGCAAGTGAAAAACCTCTAAAAACGAATGTTTCTCAATTGAATGATTCGACCAATTTTTCTACTGTACAGGAAGTCCCAATTATGCAACTTGTGGGTGATTCTTCTATAATAAATTGTGATGAGACTGATAATTCAAATCAGTTTGATAATTTAAGTAGTACTTCAGATCAGACATCTGGGAATAAGGACCCAGAGGAATCTGAAAACACTGAAGAATCTTTACTTTCTGAAGAAATAAGTTTTGAGAAACAACTGGCTTCTGTCTTTATAAAAATGAAAATCACTCATGTCCAAGCCAAAGAGATTGTGAAACTTCTTAAAAGTCACTCCTTGTTTTTCAAATCTTCCTAGTGATCCAAGAACAATTTTGAATTCTCCTCGTACATCACATCATGTTGATGAAATTGCTGGAGGACAGTATTTGCATTTAGGTGTTGAAGAAGGAATTACATCAATTTTGAAAATAACTTCTTTGGATATGATCCCTGATAATCTGGAGATTAATTTTCATATAGATGGTGTATCTTTATATAATGCAAGCAATATTCAATTATATCCTATACAAATCAGAGTCGCAAATATTTATCAAAGCAAGCCAGAAATCATAGGTATTTGGAAAGGATTGTCGAAACCTACAAGTGCTGTAGAATTATTAAAACCATTTGTTGATGTATTAAAAGTCAGAAATAATAATGGAATTATTTTTAATGGAAGAAGACTAACATTCAGTCTTCGTTGTTTCATTGCTGATGCTGTAGCTCGAGCTTTTATATTAGGTCATCAAGGTCATAAATCTCGAGTCCCATGTTCGAAATGTTGGATCACAGGAGAAAGTATTCGTCAAGGTGTCATGGTATATAGTGGTATTGAGCATAGATTGAGAACAAATGAGGAATATACTATATGCTTAGATGGAGAGCATCATGTCGAAGGCGAATCTTCTATTGCACGTCTTTCAATAGATTTAGTAAAACAAACTGTATTTGATTACATGCATTTAGTTTGCATTGGTGTAATGGAAAAAATATTTCTCGCTATTATTAATGGTAAATATGCTTCCTGTGCAAAACTGTCATCTTCTTCAATAAAACTTCTTTCTGATAGATTAGAGCTTGCCAAACAATTCTGTCCCAGAGAGTTTGCAAGAAAACCAAGTAATATATCCAGGCATCGTACATTCAAAGCTACAGAACATCGTCAAATTCTATTGTATATTGGTCCTGTTATTTTTCTTGGAATTATGAATGAAGCTATGTATTTACATTTTCTATTATTACATTCTGCGATTCGCATTTTGGTAGATGTTGTTTCTTGTAGGAATATAATAATGATTGATAAGGCCGAAATAATGTTAAAAATTTTTGTTAAAAGAGCTGCGGAACATTATGGTGTGGAATTTATTTCATATAATGTTCATGGTCTGTTACATTTATGTAATGATGTAAAAAATTATGGTCCTTTAGATTCTGTTTCGGCCTTTCCATATGAGAACAACATGACATTTTAGAAAAATGTGTAGAAAGCCAAACCAGCAGTTGCAACAGATAGCTAATAGGCGTTATGAAGAAAAACAAATACATAGAACTTATTCATTAATTAAGAATTCCATAAAAGTTTCAGGTGTACACAAGAATGGACCCATATTAACAATTGGTTCTCACTGTTATTCTCAATATCGCAATTTACTTTCCAAAAAGTTCGTTTTATCATTAAATGGTAGAGATGATACGATCATTCTGGAAGATTCAAGTATTTGCATTCTTCAAAATATTATAAAAGATGAGCAGAAATATTATTGTATAGTAAAAAAGTTTAACAAGATTGAAAATTTCTTTCACACTTTAGTGAAATCTTCTGAAATAGGAATTTTTCATTGTTCATTACTTTCTGATGAGATGATTGTAATTAATTTCGATCAAGTTGTTGGGAAATGCTTCAAACTTCCTCTTTGTGACAACGTAAATCAAACTTAGACTTCTAATTATGATTATGTAGTTGCTACAATTTTATCGTCTTGTAATTAATATTATATAACTTTTCTTCGATTTAGTTTTCTCAAAATAAGTAAAAAAAGTAGTCGTCTGATAGGAACTATTGAAACAAACCAGAGTATGCAAAATTTAGTTGAGGATTTAGACGATGCAAGTTACATGTTTGCACCACAAGATACGGAAACTGACATTACACAATTGTCACAATTGTCATCTCACTCTTCATCAATATCTTCTACGAAAAACCAAATTGAAAATAAGAATGTTGTGACAAATCGTACTACATTACTATTAGCAACACAAACACAAGAAAATGAAGTAGTTGACCAAAACGTTGCTTTGAGATCCATGCGATATGAACCAGAAAATAAACATGATAGGAGAAGAATCTCTCAGCAGAAATGGAAAATCGTGGAAAGGAATCAGACAAATACCTTAGAAAAGCAGCCACCACAGGTAACAAAATAAATATTTTAATAAATTATATTAATAATTATGCTTAATTAAGGCTATGTTTATTATTGTTTTCAGTAT
This sequence comes from Ooceraea biroi, assembly GCF_003672135.1. Taxonomy (NCBI): domain Eukaryota; kingdom Metazoa; phylum Arthropoda; class Insecta; order Hymenoptera; family Formicidae; genus Ooceraea; species Ooceraea biroi. The sequence continues at coordinate 7,574,933 of NC_039510.1, forward strand.
TGTGTAGGCAAAATGAACAATCAGACAACTCCAACTAATCGAAGAAGCCCTTCAACAAGTCCTTCTATATTGAGAAGGTACTCAAACAAGTAACGTGTGAATAAAACTTTACCACTGAAGAATACAACTCAAGTAAAGAAGAAGCGGACAGAAGATAGAACACCTGATGAATGTTTTTGGGATACTTCAACTGTGAATGCTTCATCCGATGAACGTTTGTCGAATACTCCAACTTTGAATACTTCAACAATATTACGGAATATCATGAATATTTGTCAAGAATCATTTCAATAAGTAACACTTAAATATAAAATATGTAACATATCTGTTCTGACACATAATTACCCAATATCAAATATATGACACAAATATATTATAAACATTTATTTTAAATATAATAAGCTTATTTTAAGTATCACAATTTTTTTTAATTTGCAATTACGTACAAGGTTTAAAACAATTATAACTATTTACTTTTTAATTCTTGTACGTTTTTCTTTTTGCAGAAAATTCAATTAACGGCTAGATACAATAGAACAGAAACAAAGGTACTTTTCTTATAACAATAGTTATTAGTATTCTTTAATATTACATATTTTTTATATTATATGATTATCATTATATTTACAGTGCAAACCAGATAATGTTGATACAGTTAACCAAATCCAGAAAGAGAAGAATACATAACAGGCCTGAATGTCTTCCTTTTAAAACTATGGACAATTTTATACGGTTTGATGACCTCAATAATGAAATGTATGATGAAGTTGTAAGTATCTAAATTAATAAGTTTTATTTTAATGTGTGTTACATGCGCTTATGCACCACGTGCTTATGTATGTTTCTTAAAATTTTTCTTTGTGAAGTTTAGCATGTTTATACACATCATTAGATAGATTTTTAAACATAAAATTTTTATTTATTTATTTATGTTTAGGTTGATTATTTTACTTATTTGGGTGGATTGAACCCCGTTGATTGTGCTGCTATTTATTTTAAGCATGCGTTTGATAATATGGAAGAAACTTCATTAAATATGACCTGGCATGGTACACAACACTTGAAAGCTTTAAAACATACTTGTTTTGTACAGGCTTGTGAAGGTAAATAAATTATTAAATAAAATATTGTAGTACTACTTAAAAATTCATAATATTAAAAAATAAAAGTGTTTTTAGATGCCATGAGTAATAATTCACATTTTTCGAAACCAAAACGTGATTAGTTTGAGGATGCAATGATTAAGGCTTTAAAAAGCACAAAAGAACGTTTGCGCCGCCAACAAAAACGATGTTTTAATCAAACAGACCAAGAAAATACAAATAGAGAAGAAAATACTGAAACCCAACACTGTTATTAAAAGAAGAAGAATATTAAGTGAAGAATATACAGGTGAAAGCCAAGACAATGTAAACTATAAGCAATGCAGTTACAATTACGGTAAGCAGCAAATAGTGCAAGGAAATACAAAATTAGAAATATATGATTGATAATGTTTATATTTTAGATGAAGAATTACTACATACACAACACGATCGATTTGATGGATGACTATTAATTCTTATTTGCTATTAAGATTTTGTTTTTGAAAGTTATGTTTTGTTTTTTAAAGTTATAGTTTTGCTTATTTTGGAAAATTATAAACGTATATATAGTTTTGAGGTATACTAAGTTACATAATTTGAGAGATGTATACGAGAGAGATATATACGATACATAATTTTGTTTCTGTTTTCAACGTTATAAAGAGAATGATTATGTTAAAGATAAGTTTAATATATATTCTAAAAGAAAAGTTTAATTTAAATGTTAAGTAATAAACATAATGTATTAGTTCATATAAAGAATAAGAAATATTTTTATAAGAAATATTATATAAGAAATGTTATAAGAAATATTTTCAATAAAGATCAATATATTTTTTTATTTATATTTTGTAACAATTGTTTATAATACTGAAAATAGTATAAAATTCACGTTTTGAAAATATTTACATGTCTGCACAATGCTGACAATTTGATATGTAAAATGCTTGCATAATGTTCGCACAGTGTGTTGAACACAGTGTGCCGTCACTGTGCTCGTCAGATGCGGAGTTAGCTGGATATCACAATGACAGCATCCATTGCACGTGTGCACGCATTATGCGGCCATTGTGGAAACATTTGGTTATCTGGATAGTGGGTACCCCCTTGGTCGATAACTTATCCTAAAAAATCGGTATATGAATAACAATTAAAGAATGAAAAAAATTAATATGTCTGGATGTCGTGAGACTTCACACGCGTGATGACAGTCGATCCGCCGCGATATCGACACGGAAAGTAAACAATCTTTGCACGGCATTATAGTAGAAGCAAAATCCTTTTTGATCGAATGTGATATCTCGCTTCGTTTCCGAGATATCAACTTTAAAAGATAATGTTTATTTCCGCGCGCGAGAGAGAGAGAGAAGGATGGCAAACGTCGTCGCGTGATGAAAGTTGATCCGCCGCGATAGCGGTAACGAATATATGCAATCTTTGCAGGGCATTACAATGGAAGTAAAATCCTTTTTGTTCCAATGTGATATCTCGCTTCGTTTCCGAGATATCAGCTTTAAAAGATACTCTTTATTTCCCTACGAGAGAAAGAGAAGGATGCCAAACGTCGTCGCGTGATGAAAATCGATCCGCCACGATATCATAAGCGGAAGTCGTTAATCCACGCAGAGAATATTTTCAGAAACTATGTCCTCTTTGAACGGGGGCGATATCTATTTTCGTTTCCGAGATATGTGCCTTAAAGTGCGATGTATCTTTTCGTGCGAGAGGGAGAAGGACAATAAACGATGTCGCGTATTGAAATTCGATCCACCGCGATATCGACACTGAAACTGAACAATCTTTGCACGGCATTATTTAACAAAATCAAAATTGATTAAATAAGTCCTCGAAGTATCTAATCATATACATGTACGATTACCTCAGGGACAGTCCTGAATGAATTTAAAATATTGAGGACAGCCCTGAAAGTAATCTTGTGTCTCCGAAGTAATCATATAATCACTGTAGACCACATTTGGTCTCCGAACTAATCGACTAGTATATATAAAATATGGTTTATAGTTAAACACTTGTAGTGTTATTTATTTAAAAAATATAGCAATAAGGGCAGTGTGGAAGCATATCATCTGTTACTAAATTGTTGTTTTTGTCGCTGTTTATTAAATGTAGTAAATTTACCGTCTCTCTCATTTAATGCATAGAATACATAGAATGCATAGTGTTATATCCTGTAAGTAAATTGTATTTTTGGATACTATTGTTTAGTTCATGATAGAAACCAAGAAAATTTTATTTAAAATACAGGATCCTCTTTACTATTTATTATTGTTACATTTTCGAAAAATTGAATAAAATGTAAATTAATGAAATTTATGTAAAATAAAAGATAAAAAGGCGGATTTGTCATGTTTTTATTTCATTTTTTGTATTTATTTTTATTTCGTCGTCAAAATCGCCAATTCACCAACAAATGTCGTCAAAGTATACAAGTGTACTGAAAGTAGCCAATTGACCGATAACGTTATTTTGACGACCGTCGTCAAAATATCCGATTGACCGGTAAACATTGTGACGACCGTCGTCAAAGTAGCCAGAAGTCGTCAAAGTAGCCAATTCTTGCCTAAATTTGTCGTCAAAGTATACGATTGACATATATGTGTGTGTGTGTGTGTGTGTGTGTGTGTGTACAGGATGTCCCATGGGAAGTTGCTAAAACTAATCAGCTGTCATTTTTAAACGTATGCAGTTATTGAAAAAACAAAAATTGCGTTGGAAAGAGGAAAATCTGCGGTTTTTAATGGGTATAAATAAAATTTAGCAAACTGTTTGTATATCAGTTTATTTTATTAATGAACAATATGCTAATAATCAAGTAAGCTAATGATAAATATTTTCAAAGTGTGCACCATCTGAATTTGTACAAAATCAATTCTTTTAAGAAAACTTGTGAAAACTTTTTCTAACATGTCGTCTTTAATGTTGCTGACGACCTTTTTAATAGCTACTACTAAATCTGACACTGTTTCTGGATTTCCGGCATAACAATGGTCCTTAATGTATCCCCAAAGAAAGAAGTCACATGGATTTAAATCCGGCGAGTACGGCGGCCATTCTAGCCCCCCCCCCCATGGGCAAATTTGGGGTATCCCAGACCGATGACTCGATTGCCATAAACTTTGTGGATTGTTTCGAAGACCTCCTGGGTTCGATGTGGTGTCGCTCCATCCTGCATGAAATGAAATCCTCTGACCAGGCCTCTTTTTTTTGCATGAGGGAAGAATTGTGTTTCGAGAAGCTGCTTGTAACTTTTACCAGTGACTGTTGATTCGAAGAATTACAGATAAATTCCTTTTACCGAGATCGCAGCCCATGCTGTTATTTTTGTGGATGTAAAGGTTTAGCCAAGGAAACGTTGGGATTTTCCGACCTCCAAAATCTATAATTTGTTTATTAACATAACCATTTAGCCAGAAATGTGCTTCGTCCGTGTAAATTATCAATTTTGCATCAAGTTCTCCATCTTCAAACATTCCATTTATCGTCTTGCAGAATTCCACACGTTTCGTCATAGCGCGTTTGGTTAGCAATTGATGCGATGTTATTTTATAGGATGCATTTTCAGGAAATGTTTTAAAATCCTGTGTAACGTTGTTTTGGATATTTCAAGAGCTTGGGCAGCTTTCCGAATGGAAGAATTTGGATTCTCTTCAAAATACTTCTTAATATCTTCAATGTTTTCTTCTGCAGCTACAGACACAGAAGGACCTGGCAGATCATGTCTACGGTCTTGGATAGTTCCATACTGCATAAAATTATCGATAATTCTGATAAAAATAACACAAAACATTATTTTAATGCAGATTTATTGCCAAAAAATGGAGTGACGTAACGCATACGTTTAAAGAAATAATAAATTTTAACCTTTTCAGCGTGTTTTCGCTCTTAACTTTATGTGTTTCGTATTTAGTACGAAACCCCCTGTAAGCATTGCTATGAACTTTTCCTCTGGAAAAGAAGCACTCGACAAGATAAATCTTTCTTCCGTCGTCAGATTAGTCATTTTGACGCGCACGGACTTGCATCTACCACAACCAGAATAAAACTGCGGACACTCAGATGAACGACCGTTAACCGTAAGACCCTTTCTGAAGTCATGGAGGGGAGAACCAATCGTTTACTTCAGCAACTTCCCATGGGACACCCTGTATATATATATATATATATATATATATACGGCTTCGTTCGAATCCTGAAAAGCAGTCATTGTATTCTCAATAAAGTTACTGTGTAATCCAACGGCTGGACAAGAGACTTCTTTAGTAATTAACCAGTGAAAAATCCTGACAAGTAACTAAAGTATTATACTTACTATCTATACTTATCAGCAACATTATAGTAAATATCTTAAGTCTGATCTACAATATGCTCTTTGCATCTTGTTTCTTAAATCTCTTCTCTATCTAATGTTTTCTCGACATACCTGATGACAATTGTGTTTCTTGTCACGTGTTCCTCGTCTATTCCAAAGTTCAATTTTCAACTTAAAGAGTGTGTGAAGAAACCAAAATACAAGACGAAAAGAGCAAGAAACAAAACGCAAACATTTCATTGTAGATCTTTATAGATAGGATTCAATGTTTTAAATCGTGTATATTATAATTGGAATAAATTTTCTCCAGAGTGTGTGCAAGTGCGAGATACATTACCTCTGTATTCACTGTTCGATTGATCTGTTTTAATTATGAAATCCGGTTCGTAGTTCAATGAAATGGCTTGAAACTGTTCTGCTGCTGGTTTGTATTGTCTAGATACAACCTATCAAACGATACATCTTATTCGGAAATCAATTTTACAGTTCGCGTCATCTTCTAGTTAGGATTTCACACCATCGAAACTGTTATGACAATCAATTGCATTACAAACGCATATACTTTCACTTAAATGAAGCGGTCTCAGAACGTTTGGAACATCTTCGTCTTTGGCGAGAAGAGCGTCCATTGTGAGGCAGTGTTGCGCAGCGCGCAACATTCCTCGCGATGTTTCTCCATCTATGAGAAACCGCAGCCGCAGAGGACGACGAGATATTATCAAGCATACCCAATATGCATACAACCATTTCTCTTGGTAAATATGTAACAAAACCAATCTTCCTTTCATTCTGGTGATGAAAGTGGGATATTAAACTACGGAGCGCCTCCATCACTGTGCTTTGCGCCACGTACGACGAACAACTGATGAGTAACAACTCACTGGGAGCCATATATATGAGATTCCTCCCCACCATTAGCAACTCCCACTAGGTTCTCCCCACTGTTAACTATTATTCAATGTAAGATGTGCTGAATGCGGCATTGTACTTCCCATTTCCGATTCCTTGTTCCGATTGAATGTCACCGCTGCATGCTCTGCAAAATGTTGACGTATGTATAGAACGATATTTGAACATTGCCTCCATTTTCTCCTTCCTTTTTCTAACACATTCGGAAAGCCGCCGAAAAGTAAATTTCGAAATTGCTTACTATACATATAATGTCCTACAGATTTTATATTACGCACACAACATCTTAAATTATGGATAGCGTGTCGAAAGAAAGCTTGAACATCCAGAATGTGAATTATATATGTACATTATATGTTGTGTATTTCGTTTAGATGTTAGGATTTCACTGCATCGAAACTGTTATGACAATCAATGAGACAGAGGTCTGTCGGCATTGTTGTGCAGTAAATTACATTCTCTCTCATAGACTGAACAGAACATTTTTCGAGTGTCCTATTCCCATCGTATCTACATCATCTCAGAAGAATTCATACAACGACACCTCTTTTGTGCCTCCACTGTAGCTTAAGCAACTTAATTTTCCATCTGTGAAAAACAGCAGGCGTAAAGCCAGAGAGATATCGTCCACCTTAGTGATCATGCATGTTACAGTTTTGCACGGCATCTCTATGAGAAAGATTATGTTTCTATATAGTGCAGACCTGAAATAAATGTGAAATTGCTGTGGATTTCCATCATTGTATTCTATTACTCACGTGGCGGGCAACAAATAACTAACAATTTGTAGCAGTACATATGAGTTGTTAGTCCCCCTTTATTAAATTAAACGGTGGACAAGGAAGTTTACATCCCGCAATTTAACTGTGCACTGCAACCGGCCAGCGTAGACGTTTTCTATCGGCAAGTGAAAAAAGAGCAGGAGATTACATTGCGCTAGTTCCTCACCATTGCATAGAAGTGTCCTTTCACTACAAGCACTTGTATTATAACCGCATATACTTAAATGAAGCGGTCTCAGAACGTTTGGAACATCTTCCTCTTTGACGAGAAGGGCGTCCATTGTGAGGCAGTGTTGCGTAGCGCGCAACATTCCTCGCGATATTTCTCCATCTATGAGAAACCGCAGCCGCAGAAGACAACGAGACATTATCCAGCATATCCAATATGCATATAACCATTTCTCTTGGTAAATATGTCACCAAATCAATCTTCCTTTCATTCTGGTGACGAAAGTGGGACATTAAACTACGGAGCGCCTCCATCACTGTGCTTTGCGCCATGTCTTGTAACACCCTGTATATACATATAATGTATATACGAGGTGTGGCTATAAAATAACCGGACTGATTTTTTTGCCGCTTACCTGGGGCCCTGGCAACAACTAGAAGAGCCGTATATCGATCTGTGTTCTTTTCTCGCCCCACCGTTCAAATTTCAAGGTCGTGCGACGTTCAATACGACAGTAACCTTTGTTCGAAGCGGACCGTATACCTGAGCTCTGCCGGAATTATGTTGAGCGTGAAAGTAGAGCAGCGTGTCAACGTTCCTTGTTAAACTTGGCAAGTCCGCTACAGAAACGTACAAGTTGTTAAAGGAAGGTTATGGTGATGAGTGTTTATCTCGTACGCAAGTGTCGAGTGGTTTAAAAAATTTAAGGAAGGGAGGGAAGAGATTGAAGACGATCCGCGTCCCGGTCGTCCTGGCACATCGAAAACAGACGGTAACATTGAAAAAGTCAGTGAAATTGTTCGAAAACATCGATGCCTGAGCATTTGAGCAATTGCCGACTTAGTTAACATCGATAAAGAAACTGTGCGACAAATTTTACATGAACATTTACACATGACAAAAGTTTGCGCTAAAATGGTGCCGAAAGTGCTCACTCCTGAGCAAAAGGACACTCGAAGGAACATTTGTGCTGACATCCTTGCAAACATCGAAAATGATCCAAACTTTTTACACAATGTAATAACTTGCGATGAATCATGGTTTTTTCAATACGACCCTGAAACTAAGCGCCAATCCATGCATTGGAAGAGTCCCAATTCGCCGAGACAAAAGAAAGCACGGATGAGCAAGTCCAAATTCAAAGCAATGATGATCGTTTTTTTTATATCCGAGGGATTATTCACATTGATTGGGTACCTGAAGGTCAGACTGTTAACCAGGAGTACTACAAGGAGATTTTGATAGCCCTTCGTGAACGCATAAGAAAAAAAAGACCTGAAATGTGGAAGAACGACTCGTGGATTCTTCACCAGGACAACGCGCCAGCACACAAAGCGCTGTCTATCCAGAGGTTTTTGGCGAAGCACAGGATTCCCATATTGGAACATCCCCCTACTCACCTGACCTAGCCCCGTGTGACTTTTTTCTGTTCCCGAAGATCAAGTCTGCGCTAAAAGGAATCAGATTTGAGTCCGTTGATGTTGTGAAGAAAAAGCGGCGGAGCTCATGAACAAGCTCTCAGAAAAAGATCTGCAACATTGTTTTGAACAGTGGAAGATTCGTATGGAGCGGTGTAGGGATCGAGGAGGGCACTACGTTGAAGGGGATAACATATCCATTGAGTAATTTTGTAAGTAAACGTTTTTAGAGTATCAGTCCGGTTATTTTATAGCCACACTCGTACACTGCGGTGCATTGAATCGCTGGGTCATAGTAGATTTCTTGATTTATCGACGTGACTTCTCCGTTGGGTCGGTAATGATCAACGCGCGCGGCTCATAGAATATTTGAATATTTTGATGAGTCGCGCGCGTTGATCATATCTATTTGAATAAATATATAATTGCATATGCAATGAAATAATACACAATATAATTCAACACAAATTAAATTAAAAGGTTTTCAAACTTATTCTCTGTTATTATAGTAAAACTTTCGTGTTTCCGAGAGATGTCCTGTTAATTAATTTGGTGGCTCTGAAAAAAACATTTGAGATGGTTCAGATTAATGCGGCCACGGTGAAAAATATTCATCTGCAAATCTTCATGATTGCTTGCCATTGTTATATGATACAAAACGTGAGTCTTGAAAGTAAAGCTACGCCAAATGAATGTCAACTATTGTATTTTGTTTCACCAATATTCATTTGTCAACATAGCGAGATGTTATTCGCATTTAGCATCGAGCAACGATGGCAAACAAGCAAGTCGATATTTTTCACCGTGGCCGCATTATTGGAATGTGGGAAGCGGGACGGAGTGTGCGAGATATTGCACTTAGTATTCCGTGCAGTGAGACAAATGTGCGGAAATGGATCAAGCGATGGCAAGAGGAGGGAGCAGAAGGGTGCCAAGATAATCGGCGACACAACAGTAGGCTGCGATCGACAACTGTTGAAGAAGATATGGCTTTAGTTAATCAGGTAGATAGAAACTGTTTTCTTCCGGTGTCGCATTCTGTAAATCAGTTAGATTTACAGATATCGAAGTGGACAGCGCAAAGGCGCTTGCATAAAGCGGGTGTGCATTGTTACCGTCCTGCATGTAAAATAGCTTTAACGAGGAAACATCACGATGATCGTGTTGCTTTCGCTTTGCAACAACTTAATACGACTTCACCAGAAGATTGGAACAGAACTATCTGGACTGACGAAAAAGTGTTTTGTTCGGCACATGATCGACGCCTACATGTGTGGAGACCCGAAGACCATCGGCTTGATCCCAAATACGTGATTCCTTGCGAACGAAGTGGACGCATTACTTGTGCTATGTGGGGGTGGATAAGCGCACATTGTCCGGGAGAATTAGTCGAAGTCTCGTCGCATATGGATGCCTTGGAATATATCGACATTCTGCAGAACGTATTGCTCCCCAGCGTTTGTCAAATATATTCCGAGGAAGATATGCCAACGTTCCGATTAGTGCAAGACAATAGTGCCGTCCATACCGCGAACATAGTAAAAGAATGGTTCGCCCAACACCCAGAAATTAAAGTTCTCGATTGGCCTGCAAAATCCCCGGATCTTAATTTGATAGAAAACGTTTGGGCGTCAATTGCCAATTCGTGGGATTGTAGGCATGAGAGAACGAAAGCAAATCTGGTTTCGCACGCAAGAAACTTGTGGGAAGGCTTGAGACGTAAGCCTCAATTTTTTGCAAATCTTCACCGCTCCATCGACGACAGATTGCAGCAAGTAGTAGCAAGAGAAGGCTACTGGACCAATTATTAAATTGGTTTCAGTATAATCGGTTCTTTTCAGAACCATATCAAACGGCTCTTTTCAGAGCCACCAAATTAATTAACAGGACATCTCTCGGAAACACGAAAGTTTTACTATAATAACAGAGAATAAGTTTGAAAACCTTTTAATTTAATTTGTGTTGAATTATATTGTGTATTATTTCATTGCATATGCAATTATATATTTATTCAAATAGATATGATCAACGCGCGCGACTCATCAAAATATTCAAATATTCTATGAGCCGCGCGCGTTGATCATTACCGACCCAACGGAGAAGTCACGTCGATAAATCAAGAAATCTACTATGATCCAGCGATTCAATGCACCGCAGTGTACATATACATATACTGTATATAATGTATATACATATATATATACATATAATGTATATGTATATAATGTATATACATATAATATATATACAGGGTGTTATAAAGCGACCGTATCAGGCACTTATTTGGAGAAATACACATTTTCGTGAAAAATGTTCCATACAAAAGTTGTAGGATCTTAAGTGACGCATTACTTAATAGTATGATCCTAACACCCTGTATATATATAATTGAAGTATTTATTCAATTTCATGTTTAGTTAAGATGTTTTTCTTAGGAATTTAATTATGAATAAATAAAAACTGCAATTAAAACGTAAACGATTTTGTGAAATGTCCAAAAGGCATTTGAGAAGACTTGTGCAAAATGATATAAATTTGCTAGAATATAATAATCAGGAAAAACTGTCTAAAATTTCTACAGTACCAAATATAAATAAAAATGCTACATTGTCTTACGTGAATAAATTTGACAAGTATATAGAGATTGTAAATAATAAAACAAGAAATGATGATGTGACAATAATACATGAATCAAATGAAATAAGAAATACTAATTCAGTTCATTTAGCCAATTTAATTGTTACTGATGAGAATATAAAAGAGAAAGAAGAGAAAAGCTTTAAAACCGTGTTACATGACTGGGCTATAACTTACAACGTTAATCATGTTACATTAACTGAACTTCTTAAAATTCTTCGTACCCATGAATGTTTTTCTAACTTACCAGTAGATCCTAGGACTTTATTGCGTACGCCAAAATTCACTAAAATTAAAACTGTTTTACCCGGTATATATTCTCATTAATGCTATCATTTTGCCTCCTTCGAACCAAACAACTTTTGTCTGAAACAGTTTTCAATACAAGATTTGTTTTTCGAGAAAAATCAATCCGTTACTTAAAATGGCTCACCCTGTATATACATACTTCTATGTCAAATTGTTAGATTTACTTCCTAATGCTAATATTGTGAATAAATTCCCCTTCGGTAAAGGAGGAGGACCGATAAGCCACGATTTCGGCCCCCTCTGGATTTTATTGTAAATTATCAGAAACAATTTCTTAATACATAAAACACTAAATTAAGTTGTTTTCAGCCTAAACGGACATGTTCAACGTGGTCGTTATCTTGTTTAAAGATAGAAATTCGTATTTGTGGGTATTTTGTGCAGTACTACACAACTCGTCTGAAAATTGTAGATATTGGAAAATCATGAACATCATAATATAATTATTTTTGTACGTAAAATTGATGCTGACAGTGAAACGTACGGTGTACTTGATTCACATGTGTCCCCTTGCCTCTCACGATTCGGGGTGCTTGATTCACGTGAGCATCAATTTTACGTACAAAAATAATTATATTATGATGTTTATGATTTTCCAATATAATATCCACAATTTTCAGACGAGTTCAGACGAGCACTCACTCACTCACTCACTCACACATAAATAACATTTATTTTTAAACATTATGAAGTTAATATTCTTTCATACAGGATCAATCATGTCAAATATCTATTTAAGTAATAAAACAGTAATCTTAAGTCATCATCAAAGCATGTAAATTTCTATTTTTTTTAATTGTGCGAGATCCAACTGTCGTGGTCGGATTCCGGCTCTGACTGCTGATTCCGTTCGGAAGAGAACGTGCGACGTGAAAAGTGACCACTCGGTGATCACGGCAAGGATTGGGGCGTGTGACTGGAGTTAACTAAGTCCGCGGAATGTTCGTGTACCAGGTTTATTGTAACACCGTCAAAAAAACAAACGAACAAAAAGTCAGGCACGGATGGTCTCGAGAGAACGCGAATCTGCGTGCTTGTATCGTCCGTCGAAGATATCGAGCGTAGATCGGGAACGCGCGTCTCTGCTACAGTGGAACTCGCGACGTGGTTCCACGGATGCACGCCGAACTCGATCTCGAGAACTTCGAACGATTTACCGGGCGGCCGAACTTTGGCGAAAATATATGAGTACTGTCTGCGACAAAGATTCGTTCGCGAACGAGGCTGAATCTTCTCTGGCTTTGTTCTCGACGAGCGATCGACAGCGACGTCGCTTGTTTGTCGCCTTCGGTGGAGAAAAATAGGCATACGCGACCAAACAAGCGAGCTCTTTCGTCTCTGTCCATCGCACGTGAGGATTTAAGCCGTGCGAGCGAGATCGTCGGGGTTCGCGCCCGTACGAGGTCAATTTTCGATCGCGAACGACGCAAATATTGTTAGATCCGGATAGCGCGCGACAAACATCTGGTGCTCGATTGGCCACGCAAGACTCGACGAAATTTTAATCGAAGACTAATTAAAAAAAATGGTTTAACCGTGGTCCGGATCCCGAACATTAATTATAGTGACATTGATCTCATTTTGGCAGCGCTACTAAAAATTATTGTTTTATTCCTTTTTTAAAATGAAACTATTATTGTTTGAAACATTTTTTCCAACAAAATTTTAAATTATTTTAAATTATATAAAATATTTCGTTTCTCACAATATATTTTAAATAGATTTAAAAATGGATATACAGGGTGTTATTTAATTCGCGCCCACTATTTACACAGTAATATTTCTCATGAAAAACTGAGTCAAAAAGTCCTGAACATTATATTGAGTAAAGTCGGCACTGATTGGATTGACTTTAACTCAATAATTACTTTATTGAACATTATAGAAAAAAAATGGTTCAGGACTTTTCATCTCAGTTTTTCATGAGAAATATTACTGTGTAAATAGTGGGCGCGAATTAAATAACAACCTGTATATTTTGTATATTTAATGATTTCTTCTGGATCAGCTTAGGATAACAAAAAAGACATTCTAAGACATCCTGTGAATATCGTTGGGATCTAAGTTTGTTATGGCATGTTATCCCAGGAATATCCAGTTTTGGATTTCCTATGGATATCACGAAAGCGGTCATTCAGACATCCTCAGTATATCCTAAGTATATCCTACGGTTTTACACAGATATCCCCCGAATATCTAAAAATTTTTGAAGTATATCCACCGGATGTACCTAGGATCACCTTTTGCTATGTGGATAGGGTGTTTCCCATTTCCCACTACTCCTAGCAATCCCTTCCTAGCACGATTTTCCATATATTAGAAAAAGGGCAACGGAATCGCCCCGAGGTACATTACTATATCCGCTCCAGTCTCTACAGTGTTTCGGCTTGCAGATCATTTTTATCAACTTCAGTTCCATGCAGTTGTGTTCCATAACGGCACTAAACGTTTTCAATTTCGTGCAGTCCGTCTCAACGAATAAAGCGAGTGCGCGCTTTGCACTAATGCATAAAATCATTAGACTCTGTGATATTCCATCTTAACAATCCCCATCAGCGCTTTGCACGATCATTTCGAATCCGCCAGCCAACCAGAGGATTCGCATTCGCCGCTCGTTGCTTTTCATCGCATCACCTGTCATCATAAAAGTGAGCATTCTTGGTTTCTTTATCCTTATTTATTTGTTTTTTTTGTGACTGGATGTTATCCCGGCCTCTTACTCCTTTCTTCCTCCCCTTTAAATACAATTATATTCATTCCTTATTGTTCCCTTAAGTGCCACCCTGTGAAGACGACATACTGCGACATACTGCGATCCGGCGCGACAACCTGCGTGCCTCCGTTCCTCCTCCGAGGACATCACTGCTGAGTTTCACGAGGATTCCTCTTCCCCTGTGTCCTCACCTTCGTATTCGCCCATTCCTTTTGAGGAACTGGACCAATTTCCTCACGATAATAATTATTCACGTTCACTTTCTCCAATTCCCTTGGAGCAACTGGAATCTTTCCTAGACATTCCGCAATTTAACTCCCTCCTACCTCCCAATAAACACTGTTCTATTACTTTTACAGAACATTTACAAAACAGATGTTCGCTGTTTCGGTAACCATTACGTCAATTATTAAGTAATGTTTAGATGGAAATGTCAGCAACATTATGCCTGTACATAATACGTAATATATACCTAAAAATTAGATATAAAATTACGTAAATATAACAGAACCTAGTACAACACTGTTCTGTAACTTTTATAGAACATTTATCAAACAGATAGTCGGTGTTCCGGTAACCATTATGTCACTATTAGGTAATGTTTAGATCGAAATGTCTGTAACAGTGTCTGTATATAATACGTAATAGATACCTAAAATTTAGGTATAAAATTACATAACTATAACAGAATGTAATAAACACTGTTCTGTAACATTTAAATAACACTTTCAGAACAAATGTTCGCTTTTCTGGTAACCATTTTGTCATTTGTAGGTAATGATTAGATCAATATATTACGTATTATATACAGCAACATCTCAGATAGCCAATCTTGCTAAATCAAATTATGCCAGATGTTTGCTACGAAGTTTGTCAGCAACCAGGCAACAAATTTGGTTCAAACTTTGTTAAATCAAACAATGTCCACAAAGTGTCAGCAGAAATATAACAATCTTTGCAAGCGTAATCTGAAACCAAATTGTCGCCAAAAACCGAGCAAAACTGTTAATAACCTCGACGTCAAAGTGTCGCCAAAACGCGAGCAAGGTCTGCGCGGCATAAGTTAACGCCAAATTGTCACCAAAACGCGAGCAAGATTTGCGTGCGCGGACCCTAACGGCAGATTGGCAGCAGAAACCGAACAAGATCTGCAGCTTTTGACACTTCAAATTTACACGGCTAGGAATATGCGTTTTCGCTCCGCACCGCTATGTGGTGCCATACATCGAGTTCTTACTCGACGTTAAGATTTAGCCTGACAGTTATATAAGTTAATATACGCGCCATGGCATGATAATATTAATTTTTCTGAGAATTTTTGCGGTACAGAGGCTCCCATGGACAACGTCCATGTAGTTTACGCACACCACAAGCAATCTGAAGTTCGAGAGCAAAATTCGGACTTCAGATTATAATAAATAAACAAGAAGAGAGAGATTATGCAACGAACTGTCAGAAAGACACATCAAGCCAAATGTACTTTACTTTAAATATATTTCTCGCAGTTTGTTTACTGGATATATATTTCATTTTTATTATTGTGTATTTCTTTTCAATTTTGCATTTCTTTCCTATTGAAAATAAAGAAAAATAGCAACTTAAATAGCAGTATAGATTAGGGGTCATTTTAACGTCACGTTTAACTGCATACGAAATGACAGATCTTGCTCAGTTTTTGGCGACAATTTGGCGTCAACTTTTGCCGCGCAAACCTTGCTCGCGTTTTGGCGACAATTTGACGTCGTGGTATGTCAACAAGAGTTGCCTACAAAATACAAGCTGACCGCGGACACAGATGCTATGGTATTTGACATCAAAGCTTGAGCAAATTTGATGCCAATTTGGTGCCAATTTGCTAACAAATTGCTATCTGGGATTATGCTGTATATAATACGATAAAAATACCTTGTTTTAAAAAAGGTAAAAAAGGCGCCAAGTATGCGTGGAGTGTTATCTCGATTTAAAAAAATGTATGAAATCTTTAAATTGCGCCAATTACAAAGATTCAAGGATCTTCCTGTTCCAACCCAAGTGGTAGTACCTTTATTTCTCCTTAATAATATTATTATATCACAAAATTACCTTATTCAACCTAAATAATATGTATCGAAATACAATTGTATAACTACTTTTAAAAAATAACTAGAAAAACTTGGCGCGCCCGGGTTGCATTAAAACTACTTTACTTTACTGAACTATCGAACAATTTACACGAATGTGCAGCTTCATTAAATGAAAATGGAATAAATTATATATATGGTAAATATGCCGATTAGGGGAGCCAGCCCCGATGACCTTGACCTTGATATATATTGTCAAGGTCGCCCTCCTGAGTGACCTTCAAAAGGTTTTAGCCGTCACTCGTTGTTTATTAAAAAGTTATGAACAAAAGAAGTTTCGAAAGCATAGCAGTTATTTTGAATATTGAAAGCCCAAACAGTTAAATACAAAGTATTCTCCGCTTTAACCTAACCTAACCTAACCCGGTTAGGTTGTTTATTAAAGAGTTATTAACAAAGGAAGTTTCGAAAGTATAGCAGTTATTTTGAATATTGAAAGCCAAACAGTTAAATGCAAAGTATTCTCCGCTTTAACCTAACCTAACCTAACCTGGTTAGGTTGTTTATTAAAGAGTTATTAACAAAAGAAGGTTCGAAAGTATAGCATTTATTTTGAATATTGAAAGCCCAAATAGTTAAATACAAAGTATTCTCCGCTTTAACCTAACCTAACCTAACCTAACCTGGTTAGGTTGTTTATTAAAAGTTACTAACAAAAGAATTTCGAAAGTATCGCTTGTTCATTGAAATGTTATTAGTAGCTTATAGATTGTATGGACACCGTATATATAGAACTGTAGTATGTAAACACAGCGTCAATGTTTCCACACAAAGAGAGCATTTCAACGAACAAGCGATACTTTCGAAATTCTTTTGTTAATAACTTTTAATAAATAACCTAACTAGTTTAGGTTAGGGTAGGGTAAGTTGAGTCTGGACGGATGCCTCGAGCCGAGCGGACGTGTCTATGATGCGCTCTGCACTCGTTGTCTTATCCGACCTTTAAATTCCGGTTTTCGGTGTTCGCTTTACGCTGGTTTAATGTTTTCCAGTACGCTCTTTACGAATCTCGTTGAGTTTTGCCGCAATTCCGGCGAAATTCCGAGTTTTCGTCGATTTTCCTGTCGAGGTGACGGGCCGGTCATTTAGAGAGGTTAGCCCGCCCGACAGCGCGAGTTTATTACCGCGTCCGCGGCCGTGTTTTCGGGTTTTCCGTGTGCGCGACGTGTTTTGACGGCTCTCCCGAAGAATCCGGGACACTTTGGTGCTCGCAAGACATTCCGGGAAGCCTCAGTTGGACTTGGTGTTGTGCCGGTGACAGGTCGTAGTGTCTGGCCACCTCGTATTTTTTCGGGCGTATTTTACGGCTTTGCTGTGCTTTGTCGTGTTTGTGCGGTTTATTCGGGAGTGCGGCTAACGTGCCCGGTACCTGTATGTTCGCGTTTTTTTTGAGTGTACAGAGCATGTGGGACTTTGTTCATTTTTTGACGGCAGTTTTTGGCGCGAAGCGGGTTGCAACCGCCATTTTGGTGTCCAGCCCGCGCTTGGTTAGTTTTGAGGTCGGTTTTCAACGACGGTAAGTTTTCAGAATATTTTTCTGACCTAGGGAATTTCCCCTAGGTTAGTGTTTTTGTCGTTTTTACGGGTTTTACGTAGTTTATTGTTAAGGCCTGAGCACAGACTTTTGCATAACGCATAAGGCATAAGGAAATAAACCAATCAGAATCCTTCATTTCCATCGCCATTTTGCATTCTGCGAATCTCGCATAGTGCATAAAGCATAATGCATAAGGGGTCGAAAAATCCGTAAGGATGAATCCTTATGTCTTATGCAAAGAGATATCGCGCAATATCGCATAAGAAACTGTCCTTTGTGTAGTGGTTCTAACCTATTCTCGATGAACGTACAGGAATAAGATACGTATATACAGGTAAATATGATTTAACTGTTTTTGTATTTAATATTATATTGAAGGTATATGTTGCAAATATGTATTTTAATGTTTCTTTCATCAAATGAATTATATATCTATATTTTATATCAGCAGGAGAATGGATCATACTTCATATTCTTACAATTCGCAATATGATGAAGATGTCTATGAAATGGAAAACCAAAGTTATAGCTGTTATAATTCACAAAGTGATAACGATTTTCTTGAAGTAGAGAATATAAATGAAAAGGATGGAGATATGTTGCTCATCTCCCTAGTACGCGATCATCCTTATTTATATAACAAAGAACTAAGTAATTTTAAAGACAGTATTAAAAAGCAGAATGCCTGGATAGAAATAGGAAATATTATGGACATGACAGGTATATAATATTTAAAAATTCAAAACCACTCTCTGAAAATGTCGAAGTTACTAAAAATAGGCAATGAGAGCGCACGCAGTTAGTGTTGCGTAGAAAACAATTTACGTGTATACTTGTTTACGTTATATTTCAAACAATTGTACGTTTCGGCTCAATGATCTGGCCATCCTCAGCAATACACTCTTCAAGTTGATGCAAGTTAAAAATTATAAAATCATTTAACTTTATATGGTAACAAAGTGAGCAACATCTATAACAAAATTTCAGATATGTAATTACAGTAAAATCCCAATAATAAAAACGCAGTTCAAAAAACATACCACAATGTCAACGAAGTCGCAATTCGCAGTAAACAAGACGGTTGAACACCAATTCAGTTCAAATATACAATTCAGATGTGAAAATATAAAACATGTTAATATAATCTGTTGGAACTTGACTCGCACACGACGAAGTTAGACCAAGCAATGATCCACACTACAGACAAACACCAACTCTGAAGTGAAAAATAATAGCGAGAGTCACAAACATCAGTGATGTACCTAAAGTTCAAAAATGTTCAGAACAAGTCCATTCAAAATTTTCAAGTTATAATTTAGTTAAGATAGAAATATAATCATTATGTAAAGACTCAGTGTCCGTCTGCAGGTTTAGACCATTATCTTGTAATTTGATATGGATCATTTCAGAAATCAGTCGTTTGTGTAAAAACCTTTCGTTATCTAAGATCTTCATTTTTTTATCTAACCACCCAGTTTCTCAAAAAAGAGGCACCATAATAGGTATGGTGGACAGAGCTATGCTATTGTCACATCCTAAACTCCATAAAAAAAACATTATTTTTATAATTGACATCCTGATGAACAATGACTATCCTTTGGATTTTACCTTCAATGTAATCAATGACAGAATTAAATTTCTTTTATATAAAAGAACGCATAAACAAAACACTGTTTCAGTTAGCGATGAATGACTAAATATTCTTGGTTCTCTGTTCCATATATACAAGGGATATCCAAGAAATTTAGTAATGTCGTCAGAGAGCTAAAGGTTAAAATGGCGTTTTTCAGTCTCAATAAATTACAAAGAATTGTTAGACCTCTGAAAGATGCTCTCCCGTCGTACTCATGTAAAGATGTGGTCTATAAAATTTGTTGCAAAGATTGTAATGCTTCTTATGTCGGACAAACTTCTCGACAACTAAAAATTAGAGTTTCTGAACATAAAAATCATATTGCCAGGAATACTACAACATAATCGGTTATTACGGAACATAGACTTAATCTAAATCATGAGTTTGACTGGGAGAGAGTGAAGATCTTAGATAACGAAAGGTTTTTACACAAACGACTGATTTCTGAAATGATCCATATCAAATTACAAGATAATGGTCTAAACCTGCAGACGGACACTGAGTCTTTACATAATGATTATATTTCTATCTTAACTAAATTATAACTTGAAAATTTTGAATGGACTTGTTCTGAACATTTTTGAACTTTAGGTACATCACTGATGTTTGTGACTCTCGCTATTATTTTTCACTTCAGAGTTGGTGTTTGTCTGTAGTGTGGATCATTGCTTGGTCTAACTTCGTCGTGTGCGAGTCAAGTTCCAACAGATTATATTAACATGTTTTATATTTTCACATCTGAATTGTATATTTGAACTGAATTGGTGTTCAACCGTCTTGTTTACTGCGAATTGCGACTTCGTTGACATTGTGGTATGTTTTTTGAACTGCGTTTTTATTATTGGGATTTTACTGTAATTACATATCTGAAATTTTGTTATAGATGTTGCTCACTTTGTTACCATATAAAGTTAAATGATTTTGTAATTTTTAACTTGCATCAACTTGAAGAGTGTATTGCTGAGGATGGCCAGATCATTGAGCCGAAACGTACAATTGTTTGAAATATAACGTAAACAAGTATACACGTAAATTGTTTTCTACGCAACACTAACTGCGTGCGCTCTCATTGCCTATTTTTAGTAACTTCGATATATAATATTTGTCTTATTCAAATTTTTCATTCAATTTATTTCAAAACATTTTCTATGCAAAAATTATTTTCCAAGAAATTATATTGAAATAATTTCATATAATCTCAAAACTCGACTAAAGTAAGAAAATTTGGTGAAAGAATGATTGAATTAGTAATTTCTGACGAAAAATCAGTTTAATTTATAATTAGTTACCAACTTCTTGTTTTCTCATCACTTACTTTCAATAATTTAAATTTACAAAGTAAATTTGTTTTATTATATTTTATGTTAAATTAGATGTGTTAAATTAGTTATTTGTTTCTTAGCTGATGAGTGTCAATCCAGATGGACGCGATTAAGAGAGAGATATACCCGAGAAAAAAAACAGAAAGTAGAAGAAACAACTACGAGAAGTGGAGCGACAAAAAGGAAATCCTTTGAATTTTTCAAAGACATGGACTTTTTGGAACCATTTGTCAAGAGGAGAAGGTATAATAAAAATTAAATTGTTGAGAAATTATAAGATAATCAATAAAGTGTGTTTTCGGTTTAATATAAAACATATATTTTATGAAATTATATGAAATTGTGGAATTATTAAATAGAAATGAAGTAAACGCGAATAACTTACCTCAAACAATATATATTTTTAATATAATACATTCTACAATATATTCGAACATTATACATATATAGTAGACAGTTTATTGAAGTTGATTTATAATATTACAAAAAGTGATTTAAATTATTTAAATTTCTTTAAATGAATTAATTGCATTAAGTATTTTGAACCATTTTTTTCCTTTTTTAGAACAATGACCAACGTGCAAATTAAAAAAAGCATACCTTCATTATCAAAATGTAATCTTCAAAAGTATGTAAGACAAATTATTATATCAAATTAAAAGCGCTTCTATTTGCAAATTAGTAATAAAATCTCCATTTTTTATTTTAGAAATTTTGATCAACGTAGTGGAAAAGAAAATTTATCTTCAGCAAGCATGGCTACCTTAACTGAACAATCTTTAAGAAATAATAATGATTCTGAACTGAATCAGGATAGAAGCAATTTGAGATTACATGCAGAACGGAATAAATTTAAAGTTGGTTCAAGTGAAAATCAAATCAACTTATCTTTTACGAATGCACCTACTTTTATTGAAGATAATATAGATTCAGTATGTTCCGATTCAAGAAATCTAACAAGGGGACCTTATGGCTACTGGGTCTCCGATTTTCTTCATACTTACAGGATTTGAAGATCAGTACCCGAACATCAATTTCCTAAAGCAGTACGATGCGCTTCTCAAAAACACTCGAGAAAATCGACTTTGAAGATTTCCGAGCGCTGTAAGTACAGAAAGTTTGAAGTAGTTGTCAGAGCCGCTCGTAGCCGAGCGCATAGCACTCTAGTCTCGTAAGCGCGAGGTCGCTGGTTCGATTCTCGTTGGCCGCAACTTTTTTTTATTAATTTTACTTGAATCCTATATCTAACATTAACATTTATCAAATTGAAATGCTAATTAATAAATATGTAATCGTAATTTTGGCAATAAAAATTAACATCTTTTTATTTTTAATTACCACTCGCTTGAAAATACGAATATTTATAATAAATTAAAATGTGGTACAAAAATGGAAGACATTAGATAGGGAATAAAATACTTTTTTATTTCTACAGATTACGAGTAAATACAAAAATAATATTAAAAACACAAAAATGATATTAATAAAAATATTTTTTTAATTTTTATAAATTATTAATTATATATATTAATTGTATGAAATATATAAACAATAAAAATATAAGTATAAATATAAATATAATAAATATAAGTGATAATATAACTGACAGTATTATTGATACATATTATTTTTGCATTTAACAATAAGACATTTTCCATTTTTGTACCACATTTTAATTTATTATAAATATTCGTATTTTCAAGCGAGTGGTAATTAAAAATAAAAAGATGTTAATTTTTATTGCCAAAATTACGATTACATATTTATTAATTAGCATTTCAATTTGATAAATGTTAATGTTAGATATAGGATTCAAGTAAAATTAATAAAAAAAAGTTGCGGCCAACGAGAATCGAACCAGCGACCTCGCGCTTACGAGACTAGAGTGCTATGCGCTCGGCTACGAGCGGCTCTGACAACTGCTTCAAATTTTCTGTACTTACAGCGCTCGGAAATCTTCAAAGTCGATTTTCTCGAGTGTTTTTGAGAAGCGCATCGTACTGCTTTAGGAAATTGATGTTCGGGTACTGAACTTCAAATCCTGTAAGTATGAAGAAAATCGGAGACCCAGTAACCGTAAGGTCCCCTTGTAAGGTAAATATTTGCACAAGCTTTCATTTGTAGAATTTCTTACTTTTTGGAAAATGTAATTTATACTATTAATAACATAAATTACTTAAACAATAATACAATATTGTTAGTGAATTGTGAATTATGTTACATACGCACAGGTAATTAACGTGTTTAAAATGCTTCATATTTTTGTATAGAGATTCAACTTCAGCTTTCCCCTCCAATGTATCAGATACTTCTTTAATATCATCAGTTGGTGCTTCTGATTATGCGCGAAATAAAGGACAACGAATGAAATCAAAGGGAAATCACAACCTGACGTTCTTCAAAATGCTATTTGTAAAGTCACATCATTATTGGAGAACAGATATTCTTCAAATGTTTCATCACCATCGGCGTCGTCCATAAAGCCAGAAGTAGGAGAGGATATAGCTTTTTGTCAGTTAATACTTTCTTCACTTACAACAATGTCTCAACATAAAAACATAGAGAAAAAGAAAGAAATATTGCGTATTATATATGATATCTAGAGTACAAGACTGAAAAGAGTTTGCAAAGAGTTTTTTTAACGAAATGAACAGAGTTTTAACATT
Organism: Ooceraea biroi; assembly: GCF_003672135.1. Lineage (NCBI taxonomy): Eukaryota > Metazoa > Arthropoda > Insecta > Hymenoptera > Formicidae > Ooceraea > Ooceraea biroi. The sequence goes on from NC_039510.1 coordinate 7,598,563, forward strand.
GTTTTTTGTTTTAATACAGTTAATTTTGTTTAGAATTTGTTTTCAGAGTTTAATTTTTAATAATTATAAGCAATATTCATAATACTTAAATATTTCTACTACAATATATTTATTGCACTACGTGTAATATAATTATTATAACTTTTTAATTTTTGTGATATGAAATACAAAATAAATAAATATTTTTGCACATTTTTCATTATTTATTTTCTTACAAATATAAAGATTTACGACCATCGCACGCGCTACAACCATCGGATCACGCGGCGCACGTTTCTTCGAGATACGAGCTCGCGTGTGACTATAGCTTCTACTTGTTCCGTTACGTAATCCCACCCTCGAACGACTAATAAGTAAGTGTAATGAATAATGGTAATCAGAATTTGTTCGGTTGATGAATGGTAAATCAAATCTCGATAAAACCGAGACGACTTAAATTGTCCGTAAATCGATTCACTCACTTGTACATGTATTCTAAAAACGGGTCTCGATTTATGTAAACTGCTACGATCTAACACATGTGCCGTTTACTAGCATGCAATAATGTCACGTAGCATTAGATCCAATAGAGTGACAGATAAGATTAGATTCGTAAGACGAATTCGTAAGACATTCATATACTTATATAATACATAATTTCTATCATTTACATACTTATATAATACATAATTTCTATATTGAAATGTTATTTTATGATGGATCATCGTGATGCAGCCCTCTTCTAATATATTCGTATTGCCATAATACTTCACCAGGTGGTGTTAAGAAATAATCAGCTAATTTATCGCGCTGTTTATATGCAATTGTAGTTGCACGATGTATTGAAGTAGTAAGTATATTTCTAAGACCATTATGATCATTTCGCCGCCATTCTCCAGGAATGATATTACCTGCTACATCTTCTGAGTCAATAAAATTGGGAGGACAATATATTCTATTCTCCACATGTACCAAGTCTTCCTCAGATTTTATAAAGTTATGCAGACATATAGCCGCCATGACAATCATATCAACGTATTTAGGATGCATTGTAATTGGTTTCCGATAAATCCTCCACCGTAAGGATAAAATGCCAAAAGTGTTTTCTATTGTACGCCTTGCTCTAGATAGTCTGCAATTCAATGAAACGCATGATTCAGCTAAGTAACAGTAATAATATATGTAGGATATTCCAGATCTATACCGTAACATTTGTTAATAAGCAACTTCTTGAGGTCACTTCAAGACAACAATTTAATATCAAAAGTATGTTGAAACTATAATTTGTGAATGGAAAAGGTTTAGACAAATTCAAGCATCTTCAATATTCAACATGCCCAAGCACGAAACATTTTGATAACTTGAATAATCAACTTCAAATAACATTTCCCATTTAAAAATTTGCTCTCTTAATTTAATATTTATTTAACAATTTAGTATTAATATTTTCGTTTTTAAATGAACTCAAGAATCCATCATTAAGATGAAACAGTAGGTCTGAGATACCCATTTACGCGCACGTCACATGCACGCATACAATCTTATAACAATACTAATAATAATAAATACATAAATATTGTTTACCTGTAATTAAATTTTTTTTCTTTCGTCAAGTGCTTTTCCAGAGTAAGGTCGTATCATGCTGGTACTGATTGGGAAACCACTGTCTCCAAGGAAGAAACATGGCAATTTAATATTACTTCTAAAAAGATTTGCAGTCCCTTTAGGAAGATTTAATGTACCTTCTTGCAATGCCACATGAATATCAGAAGAGGTAAAAATACCACCGTCTCTATTACCACCATAGGAACCTATATCGACTAGTGTGAACCTGTATCTATGATCACATGCAGCTAGCAGCACTATGCTAAATGTTTTTTTGTAATTGAAAAATAAACTCCCGGAATTTGGCGGAGCTTGTATCGTCACATGTTTCCCGTCAAATGATCCAACACAGTGAGGGAAATTCCACTGTTCCAGAAAATTAGTGCAAATATTTTTCCATTCTTCTTCTGTTGGTAAACGCAGATAAATCGGTTGCAATATCTTTACTATCACTAAAGACGTTTCTTGGATAATTTTGCGAACAGTTGATTCTCCACATCTAAAAGCCAATGCAATAGACAAAATCTGATCCCCAGTTGCTAAGTATCTAGAAAACAATGATATGTAAAATAAAATAAAATATTATTATAACACATTTCCAAAAATAATATCATGCTACACATGTTTATTCCATTTTTTAACATTTAAAAATAAGTACCTCAGAGTTATAATCAATCGTTGTTCTGGACTAAAAGCTCGTTTGTTTAATTTTGTTAGAAAAGGCTTTGTTATTTGTAAAAGATGATAGAAAGTTTCTTTTGTCATTCTCGCATATCGAAAAAACATATCGTTATCATGCTGTAATTCATGGAAGAGGTGTTCAAAATCCCCGTACAGAGGACGTGCAACATTAATAGGCCTCACCCACCTCTCCGATTTAACCATCTTTTTCTTCGATTTCTTTCCTGTAATATTGCCAATAAGCACAATTGCAAAAGAGACAAAATGAGAAAATCTTCATCTTCATTCACATCCATGGAAGCTATGCCCTATTACATAAGAATTGTTAATAATCTTTAATTGTTCATTAAATTTAATATTTACATTTACATGAATAAAATTAGTAAGAAAAATTAAAATATATTTTATTTCAAAATCCAAACATGTAAATTTACAGAGAAAGGTAATAAATTATATAATAATAACCTATAGGATTTTAATGTTTGACAAGATTTAAAACTGTCTGATTATGCCAATGTAGAATATTTCATACTGCTAATATTGATTACATTTATTAATACATTAAAAATGTAATATGTATGAGACGTGTTTTTTTATCTTGAGCAATTTGTTTAATTGCTCTATCAGCTTTATTTGGCTTTACTTACATTTACTTTTGCATTTCCGATGTCTCCTATTTGCAAAATTAAATGCAATCAATATTAGCAGTACGAAATATTCTACGTTGGCATAATCACGCAGTATAAACAATAAATAAAAAGTGATATAAATTTAACTTTATTATTAGCTTTTAAATTACAAAATAAATATATTTAATAACTATATTCAATGAATAAAATATATTTAAAAAAATATTTATCTTTACACACAGATATTTCTTTATATTTCTTATTAATAATTTCTGATTAATACTTTTTTTCACTTTATTTACTTGGTGTTATTTTAACTCAGTTCTATTTGGTGTCCAAAACAATTTTGAGGTTAGAATATAAAGTCTTATGCACAAGTTTGTGCGTTGCCGTGTGTTACGTTATGTACTATGCGTTATGCAAAAGTCTGCTCAGGCCTTTAGTTTTAAGGTAGTGTTCGTTTTTTTTCTCCCTTGGGAGAATTATTTTAGGGTTTTGTAGTTTTGAATTATTGCGGGTTTTGGTTTTGCGTTTTTTTTTTTTAACCGGTAAGTAGATTTTTAATCCGTTCAGTAGTTTTGTTCGGTTTTCGGTTGCGAGTATTTTTGGCGGGCCTAGGGATTTTTCCCTAGGTCTAGTTATTTTTTTTGTTTTTGACTGATTTTCGCCTTGGAGCGTTATTGCGTGCTTTCCGTGATGGCTAGTGCGTATGATCAGGAGGAGCCTCTCCCGCCGGAGAGCCCTTTTTCTGGCATGTCTATACCGGATGAACTGAGCACCTCTGGTGCTTTTGTTGTGCCTCTTCCCCCGGAGGTCCCCCCCCTGATGTGGGGATTGCTGATGCGATTGACCTTACTGATGTCGTCGCGTTCCCTGATGACGATGACATGTCTGTGTGTTCACACATGTCGCAAGTGTCTGGTGCTTCTCGGGCCTCGAGGACTGATAAGCACAAGAAGCGTAAAGCTCTTAACCGCCTTTCCGACGATGATTCGGACGGGGGTGCAGCCTCTCGTCCCTGCGATGACTCTACGTCTTCGCACGACATTTGTGCGCGTATTACTGAATACGCTGATCAGATTGACGACATCCGTAAAAGGAGAGGTAAAATGCAAGACAAGTTAAGCGGAGATATGAAACGTCTCATCCGCAAGATAAAGGATGCTACCTTTATTCTCGCTGGCCGCGGCAGCCCTGATGAGGCCGATCATTTGCGCCGCTCTTTGACCTCCCTGCAGCGCGAGGTCACTGCGCTTCGCGACGCTAATGCAAATTTGCGTCGCGCGTACGATGAGGCAATGGTGAAGGTGTCTATGCCGCCTCCTCCGCCGGCCCCTCCTGTGAAGCCCAAGTCGATTATTGTGGCCAACGACTTGGTTCCGACGGTTAAGCTCGTGCGAACGGACCCGCCGGCCCGCAAGGCGAGCGCTGTTAGTCCCCCTCGTGCGTGTTCAGGAGCCTGCTGCTCGCAAGCCGCTCCCTCCCCCAACGGATGTACAGACTATTACGGACACCGTAGTCCAGACGGTCATGGCTGCGTTGCGCCAGCAGGGTGTGCTTGGTCCGCGTGCGCGAAGCTCGTCTCGTAGTGTTAGCCGAGGGCGCCGTCAGCCCTCTCGGAGTACTTCGTGCGGTCCTCGTCGCGATTTTAGTGGTTCAAGTCGGTCTGCCGCGTATATGGCTGACCCGTACTATTCGTCGAATGGCCCGGCGACGGGATATGATGCGTATGCTCGCGATTATCCGTCGATAGGTCGTCAGGGTCCTGCAGCTGCGTATGCTGGAGCTCCTTATTTCGATGCGTATGATCCGCGTTATGATCCCCCGTCGTCGTATGCCGGGGCTGCTCGCCGTCCGGCCAGTCAGCCCTGTCCACCTGCGGCTGCACGAGGGTCGATGAACCCCCAGCGCCCGTGGAATTCGGTTCCCCCTGTCGTTTCCGACCGCGTTTCGCGTGATCGTCGTCGCCCTCCTCGTACGTCTGTCGTGACGGTTACGCGCGCGGAGAACGGGCCTTCGTATGCGGCGACGCTTACCCAGGCTAAAGCGAAGTTGCCTGATATCGGGCTAGAGAATACCCGCGTTCGGTATACTAATACTGGCGTCCTTTTGATCGAGGTAGGTGGTCCTGATAATAGGACCAAGGCGGACGCGCTCACGGGGCATCTCCGGGAGATGCTTCAGGATGGCACGAAGGTAGGTCGCCCTGTGAATATGGCCGAGCTCCGGTTCGTGGGGCTGGACGAGTCGGTTACGTCAAGGGAGGTCGCGCAGGCTGTTGCGCAGATTGGCGAATGCTCGCCGCATGACGTTCGCGTCGGCAGTATCCGGCCGCTGCGCAATGACCTGGGGATTGTGTGGGCTCAATGCCCGTTAGCGGCAGCGATTAAAGTATCCAATCAGGGCAAGATACGCCTTGGTTGGATGATGGTACGCGCGGAGTTGATGAAGGCCAAGCCTTTGCGATGTTTTAGACGTCTCGAGGTCGGTCATGTGGCACAGGGCTGCACACGTCCGGATCGTACGGACGTGTGCTTCCGATGTAGCGCGCCGGGCCATAAAGCTTCGGCGTGTACGGCTCCGAGTCCGAGTTGTCTTTTGTGCCGGGAAGCCGGGTTGCCCGCCGAGCACCGCGTGGGAAGTGCGCAATGTCAGCCGGCCGTGGCTGATGCGCGAGGGGCGGGGCGGAAGGCTGCCCCACCTGCCGGTTCCCGTCCGGCTCGTTAATGGACTTATTGCAGTTTAACTGCAATCATTCGAAAACGGCCCAAGACCTGGCCTTCCAAACAATGGCGGAGCGCGGTGCTCCCATTGCTTTGATCGCGGAGCCATATCGGGCTGGTGGTGCTGGGAGGTGGGTCTCCAGCCTTGACGGGACGTGCGCGATATTTTTACGTTCAGGTTCGTCGTTTTCGTGCTGCTGGACGCCGCGTCACAAGGGCGACGGCTTTATTTCGGTGGAGGTTAATGACCTCTTGTTGGTGTCGTGTTACTTCTCGCCGAACAAGCCTCAGCGGGATTTCGAGCGGTTTTTGTCGCGCCTGGAGGACGTTGTGCGCGTGTTTTCCCATCGTAAGTTAATCGTGGCCGGCGATTTTAATGCTCGCTCTGCGGAATGGGGCGATACGCGAACTTCCACTCGCGGTGAGTGTTTGGGTGCGTGGGCGGCATCTTTGTCGCTCCACCTCCTTAACTGGGGTAATACCCCCACCGTTGATCGGTACCAGGGTCGTTCGATCGTCGACCTTGCGTGGGGCTCTTCCGCCCTTCTTCCGTTCCTGTCCGATTGGCAGGTTCTGGAGGACGAGTCTTTGTCGGATCACCGGATGATCCTTTTGCGGGTCAACAAACTTACCGCTCGCCGCGAACGCGATATTGTTGTGAGGGACATTCGGTGGGCCCTCAAGAAGCTTGACAAGAGGCTCGACACCATGCTGACGTTTGCGGCGTGGTCTTCGGGCGCGGTGGATGCTGGCGTATCGGTCGATGATCGAGCCGCTGATCTCGTGACCAAGGTCGCGGATCTCTGTGACGTGGTCATGCCGCGCCGTGGATCGTCGTGGCGTTTATTGGTGGAACGGGGAACTCTCTGCAGCTCGTTCGGCGACTAACGCCGCCCGTCGTAAGTACACGCGTGCGCGTGGCAGCCGGAATGCTGCTCGAGTATTTTTGACGCGGGGGACTTACGTCGCCGCGCGTAAGTCCTATCGACAGCTCGTTCGTGCCCAGGAACGTGCGTGGGCTGAGTTGCTTGGTGAGGTCAATGCGGATCCGTGGGGCCGACCCTATCGCATCGTTTTAAAGAAGCTTCGTAGCTCGGGCGGGCTTGCACCTCTTGCCCTTTTGACGTCGCCGGATGCGCGTCGCATTATTACAACGTTGTTTCCCCCCGCGCCGGATATTGTAGCTTCGCGCGCGGTCGCTACTTATTCCCCTCCCCCAGTTTTCGTCGGGGGACTGGGACGCGCCGTACGATATCACCGCGGCGGAGTTCACGCGTTGTATCACCAGGGTTGGCAAACGTAATACTGCCCCTGGTCTGGATGGTATACCGGGTCTTATTTGGCGGCACTTACTTCGCTCTGCCCCTGACGAGATGCTATCCATCTTTAACCAGTGTATCGTCTCGGACGTGTTCCCTACTCAGTGGAAGCAGGCTAAGTTGGTCTTGCTTAAGAAGAGTGGCCGCCCGGATGGCGATCCTGGTGGGTATCGTCCTATTTGTTTATTGGACGAGGCGGGTAAGGTTCTCGAGCGTATTATCGCTTTGCGCCTTACGGAGCATGTCGCGCGTTGCGGTGGTATTAGTCAATACCAGTATGGTTTTTGCATCAATCGGTCGACGTGTGATGCATTGCGTTTTATGGTTAGGACGGCCCGTGCATATACCACACGGGGTGGTTTTTGTGTTGCCGTTTCGTTAGATATTAAGAACGCGTTTAATACCCTTCCATGGTCCGTGATTTTGGCGGCGCTTGAGGATTGGCACGTTCCTGCCTCGTCGCCCTTTTGCGTTCGTACTTGTCCGACCGGTGGGTCTACGCGGTGTTACCCCTGGTCCACAACCTTGCTTTAAGCTTTAAACCGTAAGAAAATGACCAAACACAGTCGATTATTATCTACATATTCTTCTGTAATTGGTTAATTTTCTTACGGCTTAAAACTTAAAGCAAGGTTGTGGACCAGGAGTTAGAGGACGGCTCCGTCATTCGACATCGGGTTGAATGCGGAGTCCCGCAGGCCGCGGTGCTGGCCGCGCTTCTCTGAATCGTCACGTACGACCAGGTGTTGCGCGCGGCACTGCCGCCGGATTGGTGTTTGTCCGGATTCGCTGACGATACTACCCTCCTCGTGGGGGGTCGCGACGAACGCGAGATACGCGCGCGTGCGGCTATCGCCGTCTCGCTCGTGTTGAACGCCATCAAGCGTCTTGGTTTGCAGGTCGCGCCTCCGAAGACGGCCACCGTGGTCTTCGAAGGCCCTGCCCCGTTTCTTCAGGAGCGCGGGCTCCCCGTGGATGACGTGGTGGTGCCGTTTATCCCCGCCATCAAGAATCTTGGCGTTCAACTCGATAGTAAGTTATCGTTTGTTCCGCACGCCGAGTACGTCGTCAAGAAGGCTACTCGGGTCGCGAACGCGCTGTCACGGCTGATGCCCAACCTCCGTGGACCCAGCGAAGACAAATCGTTTATACGTATATACTGTGATGGCCATCCTGTTGTACGCGGCCCCCGTGTGGGCACAACGGGGTATGTCTCGTCGCGTAAAAATGCTGATGACCCGGGTTCATCGACGTTTGTGCGCCCGCGTCGTGTCGGCGTACCGTACCGTCTCGGACACGGCGGTCGGTATGCTGGCTCGCGTTCGGCCCGTGGAGTGTTTGGCCGAGGGGCGCTCGTGGGGTTTCGACTACCTCTTGACTATCCGAGGGACGCGATACGCGGCGACTCCCGTGGATCCGCGACTCCGTGCGCGCCTGCGGAAACAGGTGCGCGACAGGATTCGCGAGCGATGGAAGACCAGCATCGAGGCGATGACCCCAACAGATCTGGGGTCTAGATGTCGGCGTCTCCTTCTACCCGTCTTCGACCAGTGGATGGATCGCCGCCACGGACGTCTCAACTACCACGTTACCCAGTGGTTCACCGGTCACGGAGCGTATAACTCCTTCCTTGTCCGTATCGGCAGGAGGGAGTCGGATGAGTGTCCCTATTGTTTGGCGTCCCCCGAGGACCCCACTCACGTATTGTACTCATGCCCAGTTTGGTGTGATTACAGGTCATCCATCGACCCACCTGGAGGCAGCCCTTCCACGGCTGAGCGGAGACTGGTCAGCCGCATGCTGACCAGCAAAGAGGAGTGGAGCAGGGTGGCGGAGGTCATCTCCACCATCTTTATGCTCCGAGAGGAGGATGGCCGCGAGGAGGAGCGACTGTTGTTGGCTGCACGGGCTGCAGTCGACAGGGGCGTAGTTTAAATAACTAACCCGGCAACATGACCCACCCGCGGTATTGGTTCGGTTTTGGTCAGGGTGGGGCATTCTGCCCGGTTGTGGCAGGGTTGTTCCGATTTTATATGGATGTGCGCAGTCCGGTTGGAGGGGGGGAGGTGACCGAACCTTCTGGGGGCATGGAGGCTCACAGGGGGACGTAGGTCGTATAATATCACCCATTTTAGCCGGGAGCGTGGCACCGGCGGAGAGTCCTGATGTAATGCGCGTTTTGGTTCCGGGACTCTTTGCGAGCGGTTTGGTTGGTGGGATTTAAAAAAAGGGTAGGGTAAGTTAGGTTAGGTTAGGTTAAGTTAGGTTAAAGCAGAGGATACTTTGTATTTAACTGTTTGAGTTTTCAATATTCAAAATAACTGCTATAAATAACTGCTTTCGAAACTTTTTTTGTCAATAACTTTTTAATAGATAACAATCCACGATTGAAACTTAGTGCGGGTTATTCGGGGAGGTGACCTTTGTAATATATGTCAAATTCAAGTCCTTACTTCGTGTGCACAGCTGAAAATTCCTGCAAAATCATTAAACTTGTTTTGTTAATACCTTTTTAATAAACAACGAGCGACGGCTAAAACCTTTTGAAGGTCACTCAGGAGGGCGACCTTGACAATATATATCAAGGTCAAGGTCATCGGGGCTGGCTCCCCTAATCGGCATATTTACCATATATATAATTTATTCCATTTTCATTTAATGAAGCTGCACATTCGTGTAAATTGTTCGATAGTTCAGTAAAGTAAAGTAGTTTTAATGCAACCCGGGCGCGCCAAGTTTTTCTAGTTATTTTTTAAAAGTAGTTATACAATTGTATTTCGATACATATTATTTAGGTTGAATAAGGTAATTTTGTGATATAATAATATTATTAAGGAGAAATAAAGGTACTACCACTTGGGTTGGAACAGGAAGATCCTTGAATCTTTGTAATTGGCGCAATTTAAAGATTTCATACATTTTTTTAAATCGAGATAACACTCCACGCATACTTGGCGCCTTTTTTACCTTTTTTAAAACAAGGTATTTTTATCGTATTATATACAGCATAATCCCAGATAGCAATTTGTTAGCAAATTGGCACCAAATTGGCATCAAATTTGCTCAAGCTTTGATGTCAAATACCATAGCATCTGTGTCCGCGGTCAGCTTGTATTTTGTAGGCAACTCTTGTTGACATACCACGACGTCAAATTGTCGCCAAAACGCGAGCAAGGTTTGCGCGGCAAAAGTTGACGCCAAATTGTCGCCAAAAACTGAGCAAGATCTGTCATTTCGTATGCAGTTAAACGTGACGTTAAAATGACCCCTAATCTATACTGCTATTTAAGTTGCTATTTTTCTTTATTTTCAATAGGAAAGAAATGCAAAATTGAAAAGAAATACACAATAATAAAAATGAAATATATATCCAGTAAACAAACTGCGAGAAATATATTTAAAGTAAAGTACATTTGGCTTGATGTGTCTTTCTGACAGTTCGTTGCATAATCTCTCTCTTCTTGTTTATTTATTATAATCTGAAGTCCGAATTTTGCTCTCGAACTTCAGATTGCTTGTGGTGTGCGTAAACTACATGGACGTTGTCCATGGGAGCCTCTGTACCGCAAAAATTCTCAGAAAAATTAATATTATCATGCCATGGCGCGTATATTAACTTATATAACTGTCAGGCTAAATCTTAACGTCGAGTAAGAACTCGATGTATGGCACCACATAGCGGTGCGGAGCGAAAACGCATATTCCTAGCCGTGTAAATTTGAAGTGTCAAAAGCTGCAGATCTTGTTCGGTTTCTGCTGCAATCTGCCGTTAGGGTCCGCGCACGCAAATCTTGCTCGCGTTTTGGTGACAATTTGGCGTTAACTTATGCCGCGCAGACCTTGCTCGCGTTTTGGCGACACTTTGACGTCGAGGTTATTAACAGTTTTGCTCGGTTTTTGGCGACAATTTGGTTTCAGATTACGCTTGCAAAGATTGTTATATTTCTGCTGACACTTTGTGGACATTGTTTGATTTAACAAAGTTTGAACCAAATTTGTTGCCTGGTTGCTGACAAACTTCGTAGCAAACATCTGGCATAATTTGATTTAGCAAGATTGGCTATCTGAGATGTTGCTGTATATAATACGTAATATATTGATCTAATCATTACCTACAAATGACAAAATGGTTACCAGAAAAGCGAACATTTGTTCTGAAAGTGTTATTTAAATGTTACAGAACAGTGTTTATTACATTCTGTTATAGTTATGTAATTTTATACCTAAATTTTAGGTATCTATTACGTATTATGTACAGGCATAATGTTGCTGACATTTCCATCTAAACATTACTTAATAATTGACGTAATGGTTACCGAAACAGCGAACATCTGTTTTGTAAATGTTCTGTAAAAGTAATAGAACAGTGTTTATTGGGAGGTAGGAGGGAGTTAAATTGCGGAATGTCTAGGAAAGATTCCAGTTGCTCCAAGGGAATTGGAGAAAGTGAACGTGAATAATTATTATCGTGAGGAAATTGGTCCAGTTCCTCAAAAGGAATGGGCGAATACGAAGGTGAGGACACAGGGGAAGAGGAATCCTCGTGAAACTCAGCAGTGATGTCCTCGGAGGAGGAACGGAGGCACGCAGGTTGTCGCGCCGGATCGCAGTATGTCGCAGTATGTCGTCTTCACAGGGTGGCACTTAAGGGAACAATAAGGAATGAATATAATTGTATTTAAAGGGGAGGAAGAAAGGAGTAAGAGGCCGGGATAACATCCAGTCACAAAAAAAACAAATAAATAAGGATAAAGAAACCAAGAATGCTCACTTTTATGATGACAGGTGATGCGATGAAAAGCAACGAGCGGCGAATGCGAATCCTCTGGTTGGCTGGCGGATTCGAAATGATCGTGCAAAGCGCTGATGGTGATTGTTAAGATGGAATATCACAGAGTCTAATGATTTTATGCATTAGTGCAAAGCGCGCACTCGCTTTATTCGTTGAGACGGACTGCACGAAATTGAAAACGTTTAGTGCCGTTATGGAACACAACTGCATGGAACTGAAGTTGATAAAAATGATCTGCAAGCCGAAACACTGTAGAGACTGGAGCGGATATAGTAATGTACCTCGGGGCGATTCCGTTGCCCTTTTTCTAATATATGGAAAATCGTGCTAGGAAGGGATTGCTAGGAGTAGTGGGAAATGGGAAACACCCTATCCACATAGCAAAAGGTGATCCTAGGTACATCCGGTGGATATACTTCAAAAATTTTTAGATATTCGGGGGATATCTGTGTAAAACCGTAGGATATACTTAGGATATACTGAGGATGTCTGAATGACCGCTTTCGTGATATCCATAGGAAATCCAAAACTGGATATTCCTGGGATAACATGCCATAACAAACTTAGATCCCAACGATATTCACAGGATGTCTTAGAATGTCTTTTTTGTTATCCTAAGCTGATCCAGAAGAAATCATTAAATATACAAAATATACAGGTTGTTATTTAATTCGCGCCCACTATTTACACAGTAATATTTCTCATGAAAAACTGAGATGAAAAGTCCTGAACCATTTTTTTTCTATAATGTTCAATAAAGTAATTATTGAGTTAAAGTCAATCCAATCAGTGCCGACTTTACTCAATATAATGTTCAGGACTTTTTGACTCAGTTTTTCATGAGAAATATTACTGTGTAAATAGTGGGCGCGAATTAAATAACACCCTGTATATCCATTTTTAAATCTATTTAAAATATATTGTGAGAAACGAAATATTTTATATAATTTAAAATAATTTAAAATTTTGTTGGAAAAAATGTTTCAAACAATAATAGTTTCATTTTAAAAAAGGAATAAAACAATAATTTTTAGTAGCGCTGCCAAAATGAGATCAATGTCACTATAATTAATGTTCGGGATCCGGACCACGGTTAAACCATTTTTTTTAATTAGTCTTCGATTAAAATTTCGTCGAGTCTTGCGTGGCCAATCGAGCACCAGATGTTTGTCGCGCGCTATCCGGATCTAACAATATTTGCGTCGTTCGCGATCGAAAATTGACCTCGTACGGGCGCGAACCCCGACGATCTCGCTCGCACGGCTTAAATCCTCACGTGCGATGGACAGAGACGAAAGAGCTCGCTTGTTTGGTCGCGTATGCCTATTTTTCTCCACCGAAGGCGACAAACAAGCGACGTCGCTGTCGATCGCTCGTCGAGAACAAAGCCAGAGAAGATTCAGCCTCGTTCGCGAACGAATCTTTGTCGCAGACAGTACTCATATATTTTCGCCAAAGTTCGGCCGCCCGGTAAATCGTTCGAAGTTCTCGAGATCGAGTTCGGCGTGCATCCGTGGAACCACGTCGCGAGTTCCACTGTAGCAGAGACGCGCGTTCCCGATCTACGCTCGATATCTTCGACGGACGATACAAGCACGCAGATTCGCGTTCTCTCGAGACCATCCGTGCCTGACTTTTTGTTCGTTTGTTTTTTTGACGGTGTTACAATAAACCTGGTACACGAACATTCCGCGGACTTAGTTAACTCCAGTCACACGCCCCAATCCTTGCCGTGATCACCGAGTGGTCACTTTTCACGTCGCACGTTCTCTTCCGAACGGAATCAGCAGTCAGAGCCGGAATCCGACCACGACAGTTGGATCTCGCACAATTAAAAAAAATAGAAATTTACATGCTTTGATGATGACTTAAGATTACTGTTTTATTACTTAAATAGATATTTGACATGATTGATCCTGTATGAAAGAATATTAACTTCATAATGTTTAAAAATAAATGTTATTTATGTGTGAGTGAGTGAGTGAGTGAGTGCTCGTCTGAACTCGTCTGAAAATTGTGGATATTATATTGGAAAATCATAAACATCATAATATAATTATTTTTGTACGTAAAATTGATGCTCACGTGAATCAAGCACCCCGAATCGTGAGAGGCAAGGGGACACATGTGAATCAAGTACACCGTACGTTTCACTGTCAGCATCAATTTTACGTACAAAAATAATTATATTATGATGTTCATGATTTTCCAATATCTACAATTTTCAGACGAGTTGTGTAGTACTGCACAAAATACCCACAAATACGAATTTCTATCTTTAAACAAGATAACGACCACGTTGAACATGTCCGTTTAGGCTGAAAACAACTTAATTTAGTGTTTTATGTATTAAGAAATTGTTTCTGATAATTTACAATAAAATCCAGAGGGGGCCGAAATCGTGGCTTATCGGTCCTCCTCCTTTACCGAAGGGGAATTTATTCACAATATTAGCATTAGGAAGTAAATCTAACAATTTGACATAGAAGTATGTATATACAGGGTGAGCCATTTTAAGTAACGGATTGATTTTTCTCGAAAAACAAATCTTGTATTGAAAACTGTTTCAGACAAAAGTTGTTTGGTTCGAAGGAGGCAAAATGATAGCATTAATGAGAATATATACCGGGTAAAACAGTTTTAATTTTAGTGAATTTTGGCGTACGCAATAAAGTCCTAGGATCTACTGGTAAGTTAGAAAAACATTCATGGGTACGAAGAATTTTAAGAAGTTCAGTTAATGTAACATGATTAACGTTGTAAGTTATAGCCCAGTCATGTAACACGGTTTTAAAGCTTTTCTCTTCTTTCTCTTTTATATTCTCATCAGTAACAATTAAATTGGCTAAATGAACTGAATTAGTATTTCTTATTTCATTTGATTCATGTATTATTGTCACATCATCATTTCTTGTTTTATTATTTACAATCTCTATATACTTGTCAAATTTATTCACGTAAGACAATGTAGCATTTTTATTTATATTTGGTACTGTAGAAATTTTAGACAGTTTTTCCTGATTATTATATTCTAGCAAATTTATATCATTTTGCACAAGTCTTCTCAAATGCCTTTTGGACATTTCACAAAATCGTTTACGTTTTAATTGCAGTTTTTATTTATTCATAATTAAATTCCTAAGAAAAACATCTTAACTAAACATGAAATTGAATAAATACTTCAATTATATATATACAGGGTGTTAGGATCATACTATTAAGTAATGCGTCACTTAAGATCCTACAACTTTTGTATGGAACATTTTTCACGAAAATGTGTATTTCTCCAAATAAGTGCCTGATACGGTCGCTTTATAACACCCTGTATATATATTATATGTATATACATTATATACATATACATTATATGTATATATATATGTATATACATTATATACAGTATATGTATATGTACACTGCGGTGCATTGAATCGCTGGATCATAGTAGATTTCTTGATTTATCGACGTGACTTCTCCGTTGGGTCGGTAATGATCAACGCGCGCGGCTCATAGAATATTTGAATATTTTGATGAGTCGCGCGCGTTGATCATATCTATTTGAATAAATATATAATTGCATATGCAATGAAATAATACACAATATAATTCAACACAAATTAAATTAAAAGGTTTTCAAACTTATTCTCTGTTATTATAGTAAAACTTTCGTGTTTCCGAGAGATGTCCTGTTAATTAATTTGGTGGCTCTGAAAAGAGCCGTTTGATATGGTTCTGAAAAGAACCGATTATACTGAAACCAATTTAATAATTGGTCCAGTAGCCTTCTCTTGCTACTACTTGCTGCAATCTGTCGTCGATGGAGCGGTGAAGATTTGCAAAAAATTGAGGCTTACGTCTCAAGCCTTCCCACAAGTTTCTTGCGTGCGAAACCAGATTTGCTTTCGTTCTCTCATGCCTACAATCCCACGAATTGGCAATTGACGCCCAAACGTTTTCTATCAAATTAAGATCCGGGGATTTTGCAGGCCAATCGAGAACTTTAATTTCTGGGTGTTGGGCGAACCATTCTTTTACTATGTTCGCGGTATGGACGGCACTATTGTCTTGCACTAATCGGAACGTTGGCATATCTTCCTCGGAATATATTTGACAAACGCTGGGGAGCAATACGTTCTGCAGAATGTCGATATATTCCAAGGCATCCATATGCGACGAGACTTCGACTAATTCTCCCGGACAATGTGCGCTTATCCACCCCACATAGCACAAGTAATGCGTCCACTTCGTTCGCAAGGAATCACGTATTTGGGATCAAGCCGATGGTCTTCGGGTCTCCACACATGTAGGCGTCGATCATGTGCCGAACAAAACACTTTTTCGTCAGTCCAGATAGTTCTGTTCCAATCTTCTGGTGAAGTCGTATTAAGTTGTTGCAAAGCGAAAGCAACACGATCATCGTGATGTTTCCTCGTTAAAGCTATTTTACATGCAGGACGGTAACAATGCACACCCGCTTTATGCAAGCGCCTTTGCGCTGTCCACTTCGATATCTGTAAATCTAACTGATTTACAGAATGCGACACCGGAAGAAAACAGTTTCTATCTACCTGATTAACTAAAGCCATATCTTCTTCAACAGTTGTCGATCGCAGCCTACTGTTGTGTCGCCGATTATCTTGGCACCCTTCTGCTCCCTCCTCTTGCCATCGCTTGATCCATTTCCGCACATTTGTCTCACTGCACGGAATACTAAGTGCAATATCTCGCACACTCCGTCCCGCTTCCCACATTCCAATAATGCGGCCACGGTGAAAAATATCGACTTGCTTGTTTGCCATCGTTGCTCGATGCTAAATGCGAATAACATCTCGCTATGTTGACAAATGAATATTGGTGAAACAAAATACAATAGTTGACATTCATTTGGCGTAGCTTTACTTTCAAGACTCACGTTTTGTATCATATAACAATGGCAAGCAATCATGAAGATTTGCAGATGAATATTTTTCACCGTGGCCGCATTAATCTGAACCATCTCAAATGTTTTTTTCAGAGCCACCAAATTAATTAACAGGACATCTCTCGGAAACACGAAAGTTTTACTATAATAACAGAGAATAAGTTTGAAAACCTTTTAATTTAATTTGTGTTGAATTATATTGTGTATTATTTCATTGCATATGCAATTATATATTTATTCAAATAGATATGATCAACGCGCGCGACTCATCAAAATATTCAAATATTCTATGAGCCGCGCGCGTTGATCATTACCGACCCAACGGAGAAGTCACGTCGATAAATCAAGAAATCTACTATGACCCAGCGATTCAATGCACCGCAGTGTACGAGGTGTGGCTATAAAATAACCGGACTGATACTCTAAAAACGTTTACTTACAAAATTACTCAATGGATATGTTATCCCCTTCAACGTAGTGCCCTCCTCGATCCCTACACCGCTCCATACGAATCTTCCACTGTTCAAAACAATGTTGCAGATCTTTTTCTGAGAGCTTGTTCATGAGCTCCGCCGCTTTTTTCTTCACAACATCAACGGACTCAAATCTGATTCCTTTTAGCGCAGACTTGATCTTCGGGAACAGAAAAAAGTCACACGGGGCTAGGTCAGGTGAGTAGGGTGGATGTTCCAATATGGGAATCCTGTGCTTCGCCAAAAACCTCTGGATAGACAGCGCTTTGTGTGCTGGCGCGTTGTCCTGGTGAAGAATCCACGAGTCGTTCTTCCACATTTCAGGTCTTTTTTTTCTTATGCGTTCACGAAGGGCTATCAAAATCTCCTTGTAGTACTCCTGGTTAACAGTCTGACCTTCAGGTACCCAATCAATGTGAATAATCCCTCGGATATAAAAAAAACGATCATCATTGCTTTGAATTTGGACTTGCTCATCCGTGCTTTCTTTTGTCTCGGCGAATTGGGACTCTTCCAATGCATGGATTGGCGCTTAGTTTCAGGGTCGTATTGAAAAAACCATGATTCATCGCAAGTTATTACATTGTGTAAAAAGTTTGGATCATTTTCGATGTTTGCAAGGATGTCAGCACAAATGTTCCTTCGAGTGTCCTTTTGCTCAGGAGTGAGCACTTTCGGCACCATTTTAGCGCAAACTTTTGTCATGTGTAAATGTTCATGTAAAATTTGTCGCACAGTTTCTTTATCGATGTTAACTAAGTCGGCAATTGCTCAAATGCTCAGGCATCGATGTTTTCGAACAATTTCACTGACTTTTTCAATGTTACCGTCTGTTTTCGATGTGCCAGGACGACCGGGACGCGGATCGTCTTCAATCTCTTCCCTCCCTTCCTTAAATTTTTTAAACCACTCGACACTTGCGTACGAGATAAACACTCATCACCATAACCTTCCTTTAACAACTTGTACGTTTCTGTAGCGGACTTGCCAAGTTTAACAAGGAACGTTGACACGCTGCTCTACTTTCACGCTCAACATAATTCCGGCAGAGCTCAGGTATACGGTCCGCTTCGAACAAAGGTTACTGTCGTATTGAACGTCGCACGACCTTGAAATTTGAACGGTGGGGCGAGAAAAGAACACAGATCGATATACGGCTCTTCTAGTTGTTGCCAGGGCCCCAGGTAAGCGGCAAAAAAATCAGTCCGGTTATTTTATAGCCACACCTCGTATATACATTATATGTATATACAGGGTGTTACAAGACATGGCGCAAAGCACAGTGATGGAGGCGCTCCGTAGTTTAATGTCCCACTTTCGTCACCAGAATGAAAGGAAGATTGATTTGGTGACATATTTACCAAGAGAAATGGTTATATGCATATTGGATATGCTGGATAATGTCTCGTTGTCTTCTGCGGCTGCGGTTTCTCATAGATGGAGAAATATCGCGAGGAATGTTGCGCGCTACGCAACACTGCCTCACAATGGACGCCCTTCTCGTCAAAGAGGAAGATGTTCCAAACGTTCTGAGACCGCTTCATTTAAGTATATGCGGTTATAATACAAGTGCTTGTAGTGAAAGGACACTTCTATGCAATGGTGAGGAACTAGCGCAATGTAATCTCCTGCTCTTTTTTCACTTGCCGATAGAAAACGTCTACGCTGGCCGGTTGCAGTGCACAGTTAAATTGCGGGATGTAAACTTCCTTGTCCACCGTTTAATTTAATAAAGGGGGGACTAACAACTCATATGTACTGCTACAAATTGTTAGTTATTTGTTGCCCGCCACGTGAGTAATAGAATACAATGATGGAAATCCACAGCAATTTCACATTTATTTCAGGTCTGCACTATATAGAAACATAATCTTTCTCATAGAGATGCCGTGCAAAACTGTAACATGCATGATCACTAAGGTGGACGATATCTCTCTGGCTTTACGCCTGCTGTTTTTCACAGATGGAAAATTAAGTTGCTTAAGCTACAGTGGAGGCACAAAAGAGGTGTCGTTGTATGAATTCTTCTGAGATGATGTAGATACGATGGGAATAGGACACTCGAAAAATGTTCTGTTCAGTCTATGAGAGAGAATGTAATTTACTGCACAACAATGCCGACAGACCTCTGTCTCATTGATTGTCATAACAGTTTCGATGCAGTGAAATCCTAACATCTAAACGAAATACACAACATATAATGTACATATATAATTCACATTCTGGATGTTCAAGCTTTCTTTCGACACGCTATCCATAATTTAAGATGTTGTGTGCGTAATATAAAATCTGTAGGACATTATATGTATAGTAAGCAATTTCGAAATTTACTTTTCGGCGGCTTTCCGAATGTGTTAGAAAAAGGAAGGAGAAAATGGAGGCAATGTTCAAATATCGTTCTATACATACGTCAACATTTTGCAGAGCATGCAGCGGTGACATTCAATCGGAACAAGGAATCGGAAATGGGAAGTACAATGCCGCATTCAGCACATCTTACATTGAATAATAGTTAACAGTGGGGAGAACCTAGTGGGGAGTTGCTAATGGTGGGGAGGAATCTCATATATATGGCTCCCAGTGAGTTGTTACTCATCAGTTGTTCGTCGTACGTGGCGCAAAGCACAGTGATGGAGGCGCTCCGTAGTTTAATATCCCACTTTCATCACCAGAATGAAAGGAAGATTGGTTTTGTTACATATTTACCAAGAGAAATGGTTGTATGCATATTGGGTATGCTTGATAATATCTCGTCGTCCTCTGCGGCTGCGGTTTCTCATAGATGGAGAAACATCGCGAGGAATGTTGCGCGCTGCGCAACACTGCCTCACAATGGACGCTCTTCTCGCCAAAGACGAAGATGTTCCAAACGTTCTGAGACCGCTTCATTTAAGTGAAAGTATATGCGTTTGTAATGCAATTGATTGTCATAACAGTTTCGATGGTGTGAAATCCTAACTAGAAGATGACGCGAACTGTAAAATTGATTTCCGAATAAGATGTATCGTTTGATAGGTTGTATCTAGACAATACAAACCAGCAGCAGAACAGTTTCAAGCCATTTCATTGAACTACGAACCGGATTTCATAATTAAAACAGATCAATCGAACAGTGAATACAGAGGTAATGTATCTCGCACTTGCACACACTCTGGAGAAAATTTATTCCAATTATAATATACACGATTTAAAACATTGAATCCTATCTATAAAGATCTACAATGAAATGTTTGCGTTTTGTTTCTTGCTCTTTTCGTCTTGTATTTTGGTTTCTTCACACACTCTTTTAAGTTGAAAATTGAACTTTGGAATAGACGAGGAACACGTGACAAGAAACACAATTGTCATCAGGTATGTCGAGAAAACATTAGATAAGAGAAGAGATTTAAGAAACAAGATGCAAAGAGCATATTGTAGATCAGACTTAAGATATTTACTATAATGTTGCTGATAAGTATAGATAGTAAGTATAATACTTTAGTTACTTGTCAGGATTTTTCACTGGTTAATTACTAAAGAAGTCTCTTGTCCAGCCGTTGGATTACACAGTAACTTTATTGAGAATACAATGACTGCTTTTCAGGATTCGAACGAAGCCGTATATATATATATATATATATATATATACAGGGTGTCCCATGGGAAGTTGCTGAAAGTAAACGATTGGTTCTCCCCTCCATGACTTCAGAAAGGGTCTTACGGTTAACGGTCGTTCATCTGAGTGTCCGCAGTTTTATTCTGGTTGTGGTAGATGCAAGTCCGTGCGCGTCAAAATGACTAATCTGACGACGGAAGAAAAGATTTATCTTGTCGAGTGCTTCTTTTCCAGAGGAAAAGTTCATAGCAATGCTTACAGGGGGTTTCGTACTAAATACGAAACACATAAAGTTAAGAGCGAAAACACGCTGAAAAGGTTAAAATTTATTATTTCTTTAAACGTATGCGTTACGTCACTCCATTTTTTGGCAATAAATCTGCATTAAAATAATGTTTTGTGTTATTTTTATCAGAATTATCGATAATTTTATGCAGTATGGAACTATCCAAGACCGTAGACATGATCTGCCAGGTCCTTCTGTGTCTGTAGCTGCAGAAGAAAACATTGAAGATATTAAGAAGTATTTTGAAGAGAATCCAAATTCTTCCATTCGGAAAGCTGCCCAAGCTCTTGAAATATCCAAAACAACGTTACACAGGATTTTAAAACATTTCCTGAAAATGCATCCCTATAAAATAACATCGCATCAATTGCTAACCAAACGCGCTATGACGAAACGTGTGGAATTCTGCAAGACGATAAATGGAATGTTTGAAGATGGAGAACTTGATGCAAAATTGATAATTTACACGGACGAAGCACATTTCTGGCTAAATGGTTATGTTAATAAACAAAATTATAGATTTTGGAGGTCGGAAAATCCCAACGTTTCCTTGGCTAAACCTTTACATCCACAAAAAATAACAGCATGGGCTGCGATCTCGGTAAAAGGAATTTATCTGTAATTCTTCGAATCAACAGTCACTGGTAAAAGTTACAAGCAGCTTCTCGAAACACAATTCTTCCCTCATGCAAAAAAAAGAGGCCTGGTCAGAGGATTTCATTTCATGCAGGATGGAGCGACACCACATCGAACCCAGGAGGTCTTCGAAACAATCCACAAAGTTTATGGCAATCGAGTCATCGGTCTGGGATACCCCAAATTTGCCCATGGGGGGGGGGGCTAGAATGGCCGCCGTACTCGCCGGATTTAAATCCATGTGACTTCTTTCTTTGGGGATACATTAAGGACCATTGTTATGCCGGAAATCCAGAAACAGTGTCAGATTTAGTAGTAGCTATTAAAAAGGTCGTCAGCAACATTAAAGACGACATGTTAGAAAAAGTTTTCACAAGTTTTCTTAAAAGAATTGATTTTTGTACAAATTCAGATGGTGCACACTTTGAAAATATTTATCATTAGCTTACTTGATTATTAGCATATTGTTCATTAATAAAATAAACTGATATACAAACAGTTTGCTAAATTTTATTTATACCCATTAAAAACCGCAGATTTTCCTCTTTCCAACGCAATTTTTGTTTTTTCAATAACTGCATACGTTTAAAAATGACAGCTGATTAGTTTTAGCAACTTCCCATGGGACATCCTGTACACACACACACACACACACACACACACACATATATGTCAATCGTATACTTTGACGACAAATTTAGGCAAGAATTGGCTACTTTGACGACTTCTGGCTACTTTGACGACGGTCGTCACAATGTTTACCGGTCAATCGGATATTTTGACGACGGTCGTCAAAATAACGTTATCGGTCAATTGGCTACTTTCAGTACACTTGTATACTTTGACGACATTTGTTGGTGAATTGGCGATTTTGACGACGAAATAAAAATAAATACAAAAAATGAAATAAAAACATGACAAATCCGCCTTTTTATCTTTTATTTTACATAAATTTCATTAATTTACATTTTATTCAATTTTTCGAAAATGTAACAATAATAAATAGTAAAGAGGATCCTGTATTTTTAAATAAAATTTTCTTGGTTTCTATCATGAACTAAACAATAGTATCCAAAAATACAATTTACTTACAGGATATAACACTATGCATTCTATGTATTCTATGCATTAAATGAGAGAGACGGTAAATTTACTACATTTAATAAACAGCGACAAAAACAACAATTTAGTAACAGATGATATGCTTCCACACTGCCCTTATTGCTATATTTTTTAAATAAATAACACTACAAGTGTTTAACTATAAACCATATTTTATATATACTAGTCGATTAGTTCGGAGACCAAATGTGGTCTACAGTGATTATATGATTACTTCGGAGACACAAGATTACTTTCAGGGCTGTCCTCAATATTTTAAATTCATTCAGGACTGTCCCTGAGGTAATCGTACATGTATATGATTAGATACTTCGAGGACTTATTTAATCAATTTTGATTTTGTTAAATAATGCCGTGCAAAGATTGTTCAGTTTCAGTGTCGATATCGCGGTGGATCGAATTTCAATACGCGACATCGTTTATTGTCCTTCTCCCTCTCGCACGAAAAGATACATCGCACTTTAAGGCACATATCTCGGAAACGAAAATAGATATCGCCCCCGTTCAAAGAGGACATAGTTTCTGAAAATATTCTCTGCGTGGATTAACGACTTCCGCTTATGATATCGTGGCGGATCGATTTTCATCACGCGACGACGTTTGGCATCCTTCTCTTTCTCTCGTAGGGAAATAAAGAGTATCTTTTAAAGCTGATATCTCGGAAACGAAGCGAGATATCACATTGGAACAAAAAGGATTTTACTTCCATTGTAATGCCCTGCAAAGATTGCATATATTCGTTACCGCTATCGCGGCGGATCAACTTTCATCACGCGACGACGTTTGCCATCCTTCTCTCTCTCTCTCGCGCGCGGAAATAAACATTATCTTTTAAAGTTGATATCTCGGAAACGAAGCGAGATATCACATTCGATCAAAAAGGATTTTGCTTCTACTATAATGCCGTGCAAAGATTGTTTACTTTCCGTGTCGATATCGCGGCGGATCGACTGTCATCACGCGTGTGAAGTCTCACGACATCCAGACATATTAATTTTTTTCATTCTTTAATTGTTATTCATATACCGATTTTTTAGGATAAGTTATCGACCAAGGGGGTACCCACTATCCAGATAACCAAATGTTTCCACAATGGCCGCATAATGCGTGCACACGTGCAATGGATGCTGTCATTGTGATATCCAGCTAACTCCGCATCTGACGAGCACAGTGACGGCACACTGTGTTCAACACACTGTGCGAACATTATGCAAGCATTTTACATATCAAATTGTCAGCATTGTGCAGACATGTAAATATTTTCAAAACGTGAATTTTATACTATTTTCAGTATTATAAACAATTGTTACAAAATATAAATAAAAAAATATATTGATCTTTATTGAAAATATTTCTTATAACATTTCTTATATAATATTTCTTATAAAAATATTTCTTATTCTTTATATGAACTAATACATTATGTTTATTACTTAACATTTAAATTAAACTTTTCTTTTAGAATATATATTAAACTTATCTTTAACATAATCATTCTCTTTATAACGTTGAAAACAGAAACAAAATTATGTATCGTATATATCTCTCTCGTATACATCTCTCAAATTATGTAACTTAGTATACCTCAAAACTATATATACGTTTATAATTTTCCAAAATAAGCAAAACTATAACTTTAAAAAACAAAACATAACTTTCAAAAACAAAATCTTAATAGCAAATAAGAATTAATAGTCATCCATCAAATCGATCGTGTTGTGTATGTAGTAATTCTTCATCTAAAATATAAACATTATCAATCATATATTTCTAATTTTGTATTTCCTTGCACTATTTGCTGCTTACCGTAATTGTAACTGCATTGCTTATAGTTTACATTGTCTTGGCTTTCACCTGTATATTCTTCACTTAATATTCTTCTTCTTTTAATAACAGTGTTGGGTTTCAGTATTTTCTTCTCTATTTGTATTTTCTTGGTCTGTTTGATTAAAACATCGTTTTTGTTGGCGGCGCAAACGTTCTTTTGTGCTTTTTAAAGCCTTAATCATTGCATCCTCAAACTAATCACGTTTTGGTTTCGAAAAATGTGAATTATTACTCATGGCATCTAAAAACACTTTTATTTTTTAATATTATGAATTTTTAAGTAGTACTACAATATTTTATTTAATAATTTATTTACCTTCACAAGCCTGTACAAAACAAGTATGTTTTAAAGCTTTCAAGTGTTGTGTACCATGCCAGGTCATATTTAATGAAGTTTCTTCCATATTATCAAACGCATGCTTAAAATAAATAGCAGCACAATCAACGGGGTTCAATCCACCCAAATAAGTAAAATAATCAACCTAAACATAAATAAATAAATAAAAATTTTATGTTTAAAAATCTATCTAATGATGTGTATAAACATGCTAAACTTCACAAAGAAAAATTTTAAGAAACATACATAAGCACGTGGTGCATAAGCGCATGTAACACACATTAAAATAAAACTTATTAATTTAGATACTTACAACTTCATCATACATTTCATTATTGAGGTCATCAAACCGTATAAAATTGTCCATAGTTTTAAAAGGAAGACATTCAGGCCTGTTATGTATTCTTCTCTTTCTGGATTTGGTTAACTGTATCAACATTATCTGGTTTGCACTGTAAATATAATGATAATCATATAATATAAAAAATATGTAATATTAAAGAATACTAATAACTATTGTTATAAGAAAAGTACCTTTGTTTCTGTTCTATTGTATCTAGCCGTTAATTGAATTTTCTGCAAAAAGAAAAACGTACAAGAATTAAAAAGTAAATAGTTATAATTGTTTTAAACCTTGTACGTAATTGCAAATTAAAAAAAATTGTGATACTTAAAATAAGCTTATTATATTTAAAATAAATGTTTATAATATATTTGTGTCATATATTTGATATTGGGTAATTATGTGTCAGAACAGATATGTTACATATTTTATATTTAAGTGTTACTTATTGAAATGATTCTTGACAAATATTCATGATATTCCGTAATATTGTTGAAGTATTCAAAGTTGGAGTATTCGACAAACGTTCATCGGATGAAGCATTCACAGTTGAAGTATCCCAAAAACATTCATCAGGTGTTCTATCTTCTGTCCGCTTCTTCTTTACTTGAGTTGTATTCTTCAGTGGTAAAGTTTTATTCACACGTTACTTGTTTGAGTACCTTCTCAATATAGAAGGACTTGTTGAAGGGCTTCTTCGATTAGTTGGAGTTGTCTGATTGTTCATTTTGCCTACACAATACTGAAAACAATAATAAACATAGCCTTAATTAAGCATAATTATTAATATAATTTATTAAAATATTTATTTTGTTACCTGTGGTGGCTGCTTTTCTAAGGTATTTGTCTGATTCCTTTCCACGATTTTCCATTTCTGCTGAGAGATTCTTCTCCTATCATGTTTATTTTCTGGTTCATATCGCATGGATCTCAAAGCAACGTTTTGGTCAACTACTTCATTTTCTTGTGTTTGTGTTGCTAATAGTAATGTAGTACGATTTGTCACAACATTCTTATTTCAATTTGGTTTTTCGTAGAAGATATTGATGAAGAGTGAGATGACAATTGTGACAATTGTGTAATGTCAGTTTCCGTATCTTGTGGTGCAAACATGTAACTTGCATCGTCTAAATCCTCAACTAAATTTTGCATACTCTGGTTTGTTTCAATAGTTCCTATCAGACGACTACTTTTTTTACTTATTTTGAGAAAACTAAATCGAAGAAAAGTTATATAATATTAATTACAAGACGATAAAATTGTAGCAACTACATAATCATAATTAGAAGTCTAAGTTGATTTACGTTGTCACAAAGAGGAAGTTTGAAGCATTTCCCAACAACTTGATCGAAATTAATTACAATCATCTCATCAGAAAGTAATGAACAATGAAAAATTCCTATTTCAGAAGATTTCACTAAAGTGTGAAAGAAATTTTCAATCTTGTTAAACTTTTTTACTATACAATAATATTTCTGCATCATAATATTTTGAAGAATGCAAATACTTGAATCTTCAGAATGATCGTATCATCTCTACCATTTAATGATAAAACGAACTTTTGGAAAGTAAATTGCGATATTGAGAATAACAGTGAGAACCAATTGTTAATATGGGTCCATTCTTGTGTACACCTGAAACTTTTATGGAATTCTTAATTAATGAATAAGTTCTATGTATTTGTTTTTCTTCATAACGCCTATTAGCTATCTGTTGCAACTGCTGGTTTGGCTTTCTACACATTTTTCTAAAATGTCATGTTGTTCTCATATGGAAAGAAACAGAATCTAAAGGACATAATTTTTTACATCATTCATAAATGTAACAGACCATGAACATTATATGAAATAAATTCCACACCATAATGTTCCGCAGCTCTTTTAACAAAAATTTTTAACATTATTTCGGCCTTATCAATCATTATTATATTCCTACAAAACAACATCTACAAAATGCGAATCGCAGATGTAATAATAGAAAATGTAAATACATAGCTTCATTCATAATTCAAGAAAATAAATCGGAACGTTGGCATATCTTCCTCGAATATATTTGACAAACGCTGGGAGCAATACGTTCTGCAGAATGTCGATATATTCCAGGCATCATATGCGACGGACTTCGAACTAATTCTCCCGGACAATGGTAAACATCCCACCCCACATAGCACAAATGTGCGTCCGCTTCGTTCGCAGGAATCACGTATTTGGGATCAAGCCGATGGTCTTCGGGTGCTCCACATGTAGGCGTCGATCATGTACTTGAACAAACGCACCGTCAGTCGAATAGTTCTGTTTCCCAGCTCTTCTGTTGAGATCATTAAGTTGTTGCAAAGCAGCAACACGATCATCGTGATGTTTCCTCGTTAAGCTATTTTACATGCAGGACGGTAACAATGCACCCGCTTTATGCAAGCGCCTTTGCTTTGTCACTTCGATATCTGTAAATCTAACTGATTTACAGAATGCATTTCGAAGAAAACAGTTTCTATCTACTGATTAACCTAAAGCCATATCTTCTTCAACAGTTGTCGATCGCAGCCTGTTGTGTCGCCGATTATCTTGGCACCCTTCTCCTCTCTTGCCATCGCTTGATCATTTCGCACATTTGTCTCCTTTTGAATACTAGTTGTCTCGCACCTCCGTCCCCTTCCTGTTCAATAATGCATGCAGTGAAAAATATCGACTTGTTTGCCATCGTTGCTCGATGCTAAGTAGATAACATCTCATACATTGACAAATGAATATTGGTGAAACAAAATACGAATAGTTGACATTCATTGGCGTAGCTTCCTTTCCAAGACTCGTTTTATCATATAATGGCAAGCAATCATGAGATTTGCCGAATGAATATTTTCACCGTGGCCGCGATGTCTGAACCATCTCAAATGTTTTCCAGACACCAAATTAATTAACAGGACATCTCTCGGAAACTTACGAAAGTTTTACTATAATAACAGAGAATGGTTGAAAACCTTTTAATTTAATTTGTGTTGGGTATGTGTGTATTATTTCATTGCATATGCAATTATATTTATTCAAATAGATATGATCAACGCGACTCATCAAAATATTCAAATATTCTATGGAGCCGCGTTGATCTCATTAACGGAGAAGTCGTCGATAAATCAAAATCTACTATGACCCAGCGATTCAATGCTGCAGTGTACGGAATGTGGCTATAAAATAACCGGACTGATACTCTAAAACGTTTACTTACAAAATTACTCAATGATATGTGTCCTTCAACATGGTGCCCTCCTCGATCCTACACGCTCATACGAATCTTCACTATTCAAAACAATGTTGAATCTTTTCTGAGAGCTTGTTCATGAGCTCGCCGCTTTCTTCACAACATCAACGGACTCCGTCTGGTCCTTTTAGCGCAGACTTGATCTTCAGGAACAGAAAAGTCACACAGGGCTAGAGTCAGGTGAGTAGGTGGATGTTCCAATATAAGAATCTGTGCTTCGCCAAAACCTCTGGATGAACAGCGCTTTGTGTGCTGGCGCGTTGTCTAGTGAAGAATCACAGTCGTTCTTCCCATTTTGGTCTTTTTCTTATGCGTTCTGGCGAAGGGCTATCAAATCTCCTTGTAGTACTCCTGGTTAACAGTCTACAGGCAGCTAGGAGTACCCAATCAAAGTAGTAGAATAATCCCTCAGATATAAAAACAGTCATCATTGCTTTGAATTTGGACTTGTCATCCGTGCTTTCTTTTGTCTCTACGGCAATTGGGATCTTCCATCCCATGGATTGGCCTTAGTTTAGGGTCGTATTGAAAACCATGATTCATCATAGTTATTACATTGTGTAAAAGTTGGATCATTTCGTGTTTGCAGGATGTCAGCACAAATGTTCTTCAGTGTCCTTTGGCTCGGGTGAGCACTTTCGGCACCATTTTAACAAACTTTGTCATGTGTAAAAATGTTCATGTAAAATTGTCGCACAGTTTCTTTATCGATGTTAACTAAGTCGGCAATTGCTCAAATGCTCAGGCATCGATGTTTTCAGACAATTTCACTGACTTTTCAAATATTGCCGTCTGTTTTCGATGTGCCAGGACGACAGGACATGGTCGTCTTCAATCTCTTCCTCCTTCCTTAAATTTTAAACCACTCGACACTTGCGTACAGAGATAAACACTCATCACCATAACCTTCCTTTAACAACTTGTACGTTTCTGTAGCGGACTTGCAAGTTTAACAGAAGACGTTGACACGCTGTACTCTACTTTCGCTCAACATAATTCGGCAGAGCTCAGGTATACGGTCACTTCGTTCAAGGTACTGTCGTATTGATCTTTGACCTTGAAATTTGAACGGGCCAGGGCGAAAGAACACCAGATCGATATACGGCTCTTCTAGTTGTTGCCAGGGCCCCAGGTAAGCGGCAAAAATCAGTCCGGTATTTTATAGCCACCTCGTATATACATTATGTATATACAGTGTTACAAGACATGGCGCAAAGCACAGTGGAGGCGCTCCGTAGTTTAATGTCCCACTTTCGTCACCAGAATGAAAGGAAGATTGATTTGGTGACATGTTACCAGAAATGGTTATATGCATATTAGGATATGCTGGATAATGTCTCGTTGTCTTCTGCGGCTGCGGTTTCATAGATGGAGAAATATCGCGAGGAATGTTGCGCGCTGCAACACTGCCTCTGGTTGCCCTTCTCGTCGAGGAAGATGTTCCAACGTTCTGAGACCGCTTCATTAAGTATGTCAGTTATAATACAAAGTGCTTGTAGTGAAAGGACACTTCTGTGTGGTGAGGAACTGGCGCAATGTAATCTCCTGTCTTTTCACTTGCCGATAGAAAACGTCACGCTGGCCGGTTGCAGTGCACAGTTAAATTTGGATTGCCAAACTTCCTTGTCCACCGTTTAATTTAATAAGGGGACTAACAACTCATATGTACTGCTACAAATTATTTAGTTGTTGCCCATACGTGAGTAACAGAATACAGTGGAAATCACAGCAATTTCATTTATTTCAGGTGCACTATGAAACATAATCTTTCTCATAGAGATGCGTGCAAAACTGTAACATGCATGATCACTAAGGTGGACGATATCTCTCTGGCTTGCATACCTGTTTTCTGAATGGAAAATTAAGTTGTAGCTACAGTGGAGGCACAAAAGAGGTCAATAGTTGTATGAATTAACTACAGATGAGTAGATACGATGGGAATAGGACACTCGAAAAATGTTCTGTTCAGTCTATGAGAGAATGTAATTTACTGCACAACAATGCCGTGAACCTCTGTCTCATTGATTGTCATAACAGTTTCGATGCAGTGAAATCTATCTGGCAAAATACACAACATATAATGTATATATAATTCACATTCTGGATGTTCAGCTTTCTTTCGACACATATCCATAATTTAAGATGTTGTGCGTAATATAAAATCTGTAGGACAGTATATCGCCTAGTAAGCAATTTCGAAATTTACTTTTCGGCTTTCCGAATGTGTTAGAAAAGGAAGGAAAATGGAGGCAGTATTCAAATATCGTTCTATACATACGTCAACATTTTAGAGCATGCAGCGATGAGCATTCAATCAGACAAGGAATCGGAAATGGGAAGTACAATGCCGCATTCAGCATCTTACATTGAATAATAGTTAACAGTGGGAGAACCTGAGTGGGAGTTGCTAATGGTGGGAGGAATCTCATATATATGGCTCCCAGTGAGTTGTTACTCATCAGTTGTTCGTCGTACGTGGCGCAAACACAGTGATGGAGGCGCTCCGTAGTTCTATCCACTTTCATCACCGAGATGAAGGAAGATTGGTTTGTTACATGTTACCAAGAGAAATGGTTGTATGCATAATGGTATATTGATAATATCTCATCGTCCTCTGCGGCTGCGGTTTCTCATAGATGGGCTTATCGCGAGAGATATTGCCTTTGCGCAACACTGCCCTCTAATGGACGCTCTTCTTCAAGACAGAATTAATTTCCAAGCAGGTTCTGAGACCACTTCATTTTAAAGGTGAAGAAGTATATGCGTTTGTAATGCAATTGATTGTCATAACAGTTTCGATGGTTGTGAAATCTAACTAGAAGATGACACTTGAACTGTAAATTGATTCCGAATAAGATGTATCGTTTGATAGGGTTGTATCTAGACAATGCAAACCAGCAGCAGAACAGATTTCAAGCCATTTCATTGAACTACAGGCAGTTTCATAATTAAAACGAATCAGTAGACAGTGAATGCAGAGGTAAGTATCTCGCACTTGCACACTCTGGAGAAAATTTATTCCAATTATAATATACACGATTCAAACATTGAATCTATCTATAAGATCTACGTAGAATGTTTGCGTTTTGTTTCTTGCTCTTTTCGTCTTGTATTTTTGGTTTCTTCACACTCTTTTAAGTTGAAAATTGAGACTTTGGAATAGACGAGACACATCGACAAAACACAGATGTCATCAGGTATGTCGAGAAAACATTAGATAAGAAGATTTAGAAACAAGATGCAAAATATTGTGAATCAGACTTAAGATATTTACTATAATGTTGCTGATAATTATAGATAGTAAAGTATAATACTTTAGTTACTTGTCAGGATTTTCATAGTTAATTACTAAAAAGTCTCTTGTCCAGCCGTTGGATTACTGACAACTTTATTGAGAATGCAATGGCTACTTTTCAGGTTCGAACGAAGCCGTATATATATACAGAGGTGTCGCGGAAGTTGCTGAAATGAAACGGTGGTTCTCCTCCATGACTTCGAAAGGGTCTTGCAACGTCGTTCATCTGAGTGTCACGGTTCTATTCTGGTTGTGGTAGATGCAAGTCCGTGCGCGTCAAAATGACTAATCTGACGACGGAAGAAAATTTATCTTGTCGAGTGCTTTGCTTTTCCAGAGGAAAGTTCATATCAATGCTTACAGGTTTCGTACTAAATGCAAAACACATAAAGGTTAGGCAAAAACACGCTGAAAAGGTTAAAATTTATTATTTCTTTAAACGTATGCGTTACATCCTCCATTTTTGGCAATAAATCTGCATTAAAATGTTTTGTGTTATTTTATCAAAATTTAAATAATTTTATGCAGTATGGAACTATCAAGGACAAATGGGCATGATCACCAAGGTCCTTCTGTGTCTATGTACAGAAGAAAACATTGAAGATATTAAAGTGATATTTTGAAAGTCAATTCTTCCATTCGAGCGCTAAGCTCTTGAAATATCAAAACAATTACACAGGATTTTAAAACATTTCCTGAAAATGCATCCCTATAAATAACATCATCAATTGCTAACCAAACGCTATGACGAAACGTGTGGAATTCTACTTTTAGAGACGATAAATGGAATGTTTGAAGATGGAGAACTTGTTGCAAAATTGATAATTTACACGGACGACACATTTCACAAATGGTTTATATTAATAAACAAATTACTATAGATTTTGAGTCGGAAAATCCCAACGTTTCCTTAGCTAAAACCTTCCTCCACAAAAATAACAGCATGGAAACTTGCGATCTCAGTAAAAGATTTGTCTGCCAATTCTGAATCAACAGTCACTGAGCCAAAAGTTACAACAGCTTCTCGAAACTAATTCTTCCTCATGCAAAAAGAGGCCTGGTCAGAGTTTCACCATTTCATGCAGGATGGGCGACACCACATCAGACAGGTCTTTTCGAAGCAATCACAAGTTTATGGCAATCGAGTCATCGGTCTAGGATACCCCAAATTTGCCCATGGAGGCTAGAATGGCCGCCGTACTCGCTTAGTTAAATCATGTGACTTCTTTCTTTGGGGATACATTAAGGACCATTGTTATGCGAAATCGAAACAATCAGATTTAGTAGCTATTAAAAGATTCGTCAGCAACATTAAGGAACGACATGTTAGAAAAAGTTTCTAAGTTTTCTTAAAAATTGATTTTGTACAAATTCAGATGGTACACTTTGAAAATATTTATCATTAGCTTACTTGAGTTATTAGCATATTGTTCATTAATAAAACAAGCTGATATACAAACAGTTTGCTAAATTTCAAAACTACCCATTAAAACAATTTTCTCTTTCCAACGCAATTTTGTTTTCAATAACTACTACGTTTAAAATGGCAACTGATTAGTTTTAGCAACTTCCATGGGACATCAACACACACATATGTCAATCGTATACTTTGACAAATTTAGGCAGAATTGGCTACTTTGACGACTTCTGGCTTCACTGACGACGGTCGTCACAATGTTTACCAGTCAATCTGGATATTTTGACGACATTAAATCAAAATAACGTTATCGATCAATTGTACTTTCAGTACACTTATACTTTGACGACATTGTTGGTGAATTGGCGTTTTGACGACGAAATAAAATAAATACAAAAATGAAATAAAACATGACAAAATCCCGCCTTTTATCTTTATTTTATATTTCATTATTTACATTTTATTCAATTTTTCGAAAATGTAACAATAATAAATAGTAAAGGATCCTGTATTTTAAATAAAATTTTCTTGGTTTCTATCATGAACTAAACAACGTATCAAAATACAATTTACTTACAGGATATAACACTATGCATTCTGTATTCTATGCATTAAATGAGAGACAGTAAATTTACTACATTTAATAAACGACGACAAAACAATAATTTAGTAACAGATTGTGTATGCTTCCACTGCCCTTATTGCTATATTTTTAAATAAATAACACTACAAGTGTTTAACTATAAACCATATTTATATACTAGTCAGTTAGTTCGGAGACCAAATGTGATTCTACATCGGTGATTCTCCATGTTACTTCGGAGACACAAGATTACTTTCAGGGCTGTCCTCAATATTTTAAATTCATTCAGGACTGTCCTGAGGTAATCATACATATATAATTTAGATACTTCGAGGACTTATTTAATCAATTTTGATTTTGTTAAATAATGCCGTGCAAGGTATTCAGTTTCAGTGTCGATATCATGATGGATCGAATTTCAATACGCGACATCGTTTATTGTCCTTCTCTCTCGCACGAAAAGATACATCACTTTAAGGCATATCTCGAGCAAAATAGATATCGCCCCGTTCAAAGAGGGACATAAGTTTCTGAAATATTCTCTGCGTGGATTGGCGACTTCCGCTTATGATATCGTGGCGGTCGATTTTCATCACGCGACGACGTTTGACATCCTTCTCTTTCTCGTAGGGAAATAAGAGTATCTTTTAAAGCTGATATCGAAACAAGCGAGGGCTCTCACATTGGAACAAAAGATTTTTACTTCCATTGTAATGCCTGCAAAAATTTTTATATTCGTTACCGCTATCGCGGCGGATCAGCTTCATCACGCGACGACGTTTGCCATCCTTCTCTCTCTCTCGCGCGCGAAATAAACATTATCTTTTAAAGTTGATATCTCGAAACCGGCGAGATATCATTCGATCAAAAGGATTTGCTTCTACTATAATGCCGTGCAAGATTGTTTTTCCGTGTCGATATCGCGTGAATCGACTGTCATCGCGTGTGAAGTCTCGACATCAGAACATATTAATTTTTCATTTCCTTTGGTATTGTTCATATGCCGATTTTTAGGATAAGTTATCGACAAGAAATTTCCACTATCAGATAACCAAATGTTTCACAATGGCCCGCATAATGCGTGCACGTGCAATGGATGCTGTCATTGTGATATCAATATCCGCATCGAGCGAACTGGTGACGCACTGTGTTCAACGCTATTGCGAACATTATGCAGGCATTTACATATCAAATTGTCAGCGTATGCAGACGCTATGATATTTTCAAACGACAATTTTATACTATTTTTCGGTATTATAAGCAATTGTTACAAATATAAATAAAAATATATTGATCTTTATTTAGAAAATATTTCTTATAAACATTTTCTTATATAAATATTTCTTATAAAATATTTTCTTATTCTTTATATGAATAATACATTATGTTTATTACTTGGCATTTAAAATTAAAACTTTTCTTTTAAGAGATATATACCAAACTTATCTTTAACATAATCATTCTCTTTATAACGTTGAAGAAACAGAAACAAGATTATGTATCGTATATCTCTCTCGTAGCCATCTCTCGATTAACAGTATACCTCAAACTATATGCTCCGTTTATAAATTTTCAAAATAAAACAAAACTATAACTTTAAAAACAAAACATAACTTTCAAAACAAATCTTAATAGCAAATAAATTAATAGTCATCCATCAAATCGATCGTGTTGTGTATGTAGTAATTCTTCATCTAAAATATAAACATTATCAATCACATATATTTCTAATTTTGTATTTCCTTGCGCTATTTTGCTGCTTACCGTAATTGTAACTGCGTCCAGCAGTTTACATTGTCTTGGCTTTCACCATATTCTTCACTTAATATTCTTCTTCTTTTAATAACAGTGTTGGGTTTCAATCATTTTCTTCTCTATTTGTATTTTCTTGGTCTGTTTGATTAAAACATCTCGTTTTGTTGGCGGCGCAAACGTTCTTTTGTGCTTTTTAAAATGTAATCATTGCATCCTCAAACTAGCAGATTCGCGTTCTCTCGAGACCATCCGTGCCTGACTTTTTGTTCGTTTGTTTTTTTGACGGTGTTACAATAAACCTGGTACACGAACATTCCGCGGACTTAGTTAACTCCAGTCACACGCCCCAATCCTTGCCGTGATCACCGAGTGGTCACTTTTCACGTCGCACGTTCTCTTCCGAACGGAATCAGCAGTCAGAGCCGGAATCCGACCACGACAGTTGGATCTCGCACAATTAAAAAAAATAGAAATTTACATGCTTTGATGATGACTTAAGATTACTGTTTTATTACTTAAATAGATATTTGACATGATTGATCCTGTATGAAAGAATATTAACTTCATAATGTTTAAAAATAAATGTTATTTATGTGTGAGTGAGTGAGTGAGTGAGTGCTCGTCTGAACTCGTCTGAAAATTGTGGATATTATATTGGAAAATCATAAACATCATAATATAATTATTTTTGTACGTAAAATTGATGCTCACGTGAATCAAGCACCCCGAATCGTGAGAGGCAAGGGGACACATGTGAATCAAGTACACCGTACGTTTCACTGTCAGCATCAATTTTACGTACAAAAATAATTATATTATGATGTTCATGATTTTCCAATATCTACAATTTTCAGACGAGTTGTGTAGTACTGCACAAAATACCCACAAATACGAATTTCTATCTTTAAACAAGATAACGACCACGTTGAACATGTCCGTTTAGGCTGAAAACAACTTAATTTAGTGTTTTATGTATTAAGAAATTGTTTCTGATAATTTACAATAAAATCCAGAGGGGCCGAAATCGTGGCTTATCGGTCCTCCTCCTTTACCGAAGGGGAATTTATTCACAATATTAGCATTAGGAAGTAAATCTAACAATTTGACATAGAAGTATGTATATACAGGGTGAGCCATTTTAAGTAACGGATTGATTTTTCTCGAAAAACAAATCTTGTATTGAAAACTGTTTCAGACAAAAGTTGTTTGGTTCGAAGGAGGCAAAATGATAGCATTAATGAGAATATATACCGGGTAAAACAGTTTTAATTTTAGTGAATTTTGGCGTACGCAATAAAGTCCTAGGATCTACTGGTAAGTTAGAAAAACATTCATGGGTACGAAGAATTTTAAGAAGTTCAGTTAATGTAACATGATTAACGTTGTAAGTTATAGCCCAGTCATGTAACACGGTTTTAAAGCTTTTCTCTTCTTTCTCTTTTATATTCTCATCAGTAACAATTAAATTGGCTAAATGAACTGAATTAGTATTTCTTATTTCATTTGATTCATGTATTATTGTCACATCATCATTTCTTGTTTTATTATTTACAATCTCTATATACTTGTCAAATTTATTCACGTAAGACAATGTAGCATTTTTATTTATATTTGGTACTGTAGAAATTTTAGACAGTTTTTCCTGATTATTATATTCTAGCAAATTTATATCATTTTGCACAAGTCTTCTCAAATGCCTTTTGGACATTTCACAAAATCGTTTACGTTTTAATTGCAGTTTTTATTTATTCATAATTAAATTCCTAAGAAAAACATCTTAACTAAACATGAAATTGAATAAATACTTCAATTATATATATACAGGGTGTTAGGATCATACTATTAAGTAATGCGTCACTTAAGATCCTACAACTTTTGTATGGAACATTTTTCACGAAAATGTGTATTTCTCCAAATAAGTGCCTGATACGGTCGCTTTATAACACCCTGTATATATATTATATGTATATACATTATATACATATACATTATATGTATATATATATGTATATACATTATATACAGTATATGTATATGTACACTGCGGTGCATTGAATCGCTGGATCATAGTAGATTTCTTGATTTATCGACGTGACTTCTCCGTTGGGTCGGTAATGATCAACGCGCGCGGCTCATAGAATATTTGAATATTTTGATGAGTCGCGCGCGTTGATCATATCTATTTGAATAAATATATAATTGCATATGCAATGAAATAATACACAATATAATTCAACACAAATTAAATTAAAAGGTTTTCAAACTTATTCTCTGTTATTATAGTAAAACTTTCGTGTTTCCGAGAGATGTCCTGTTAATTAATTTGGTGGCTCTGAAAAGAGCCGTTTGATATGGTTCTGAAAAGAACCGATTATACTGAAACCAATTTAATAATTGGTCCAGTAGCCTTCTCTTGCTACTACTTGCTGCAATCTGTCGTCGATGGAGCGGTGAAGATTTGCAAAAAATTGAGGCTTACGTCTCAAGCCTTCCCACAAGTTTCTTGCGTGCGAAACCAGATTTGCTTTCGTTCTCTCATGCCTACAATCCCACGAATTGGCAATTGACGCCCAAACGTTTTCTATCAAATTAAGATCCGGGGATTTTGCAGGCCAATCGAGAACTTTAATTTCTGGGTGTTGGGCGAACCATTCTTTTACTATGTTCGCGGTATGGACGGCACTATTGTCTTGCACTAATCGGAACGTTGGCATATCTTCCTCGGAATATATTTGACAAACGCTGGGGAGCAATACGTTCTGCAGAATGTCGATATATTCCAAGGCATCCATATGCGACGAGACTTCGACTAATTCTCCCGGACAATGTGCGCTTATCCACCCCCACATAGCACAAGTAATGCGTCCACTTCGTTCGCAAGGAATCACGTATTTGGGATCAAGCCGATGGTCTTCGGGTCTCCACACATGTAGGCGTCGATCATGTGCCGAACAAAACACTTTTTCGTCAGTCCAGATAGTTCTGTTCCAATCTTCTGGTGAAGTCGTATTAAGTTGTTGCAAAGCGAAAGCAACACGATCATCGTGATGTTTCCTCGTTAAAGCTATTTTACATGCAGGACGGTAACAATGCACACCCGCTTTATGCAAGCGCCTTTGCGCTGTCCACTTCGATATCTGTAAATCTAACTGATTTACAGAATGCGACACCGGAAGAAAACAGTTTCTATCTACCTGATTAACTAAAGCCATATCTTCTTCAACAGTTGTCGATCGCAGCCTACTGTTGTGTCGCCGATTATCTTGGCACCCTTCTGCTCCCTCCTCTTGCCATCGCTTGATCCATTTCCGCACATTTGTCTCACTGCACGGAATACTAAGTGCAATATCTCGCACACTCCGTCCCGCTTCCCACATTCCAATAATGCGGCCACGGTGAAAAATATCGACTTGCTTGTTTGCCATCGTTGCTCGATGCTAAATGCGAATAACATCTCGCTATGTTGACAAATGAATATTGGTGAAACAAAATACAATAGTTGACATTCATTTGGCGTAGCTTTACTTTCAAGACTCACGTTTTGTATCATATAACAATGGCAAGCAATCATGAAGATTTGCAGATGAATATTTTTCACCGTGGCCGCATTAATCTGAACCATCTCAAATGTTTTTTTCAGAGCCACCAAATTAATTAACAGGACATCTCTCGGAAACACGAAAGTTTTACTATAATAACAGAGAATAAGTTTGAAAACCTTTTAATTTAATTTGTGTTGAATTATATTGTGTATTATTTCATTGCATATGCAATTATATATTTATTCAAATAGATATGATCAACGCGCGCGACTCATCAAAATATTCAAATATTCTATGAGCCGCGCGCGTTGATCATTACCGACCCAACGGAGAAGTCACGTCGATAAATCAAGAAATCTACTATGACCCAGCGATTCAATGCACCGCAGTGTACGAGGTGTGGCTATAAAATAACCGGACTGATACTCTAAAAACGTTTACTTACAAAATTACTCAATGGATATGTTATCCCCTTCAACGTAGTGCCCTCCTCGATCCCTACACCGCTCCATACGAATCTTCCACTGTTCAAAACAATGTTGCAGATCTTTTTCTGAGAGCTTGTTCATGAGCTCCGCCGCTTTTTTCTTCACAACATCAACGGACTCAAATCTGATTCCTTTTAGCGCAGACTTGATCTTCGGGAACAGAAAAAAGTCACACGGGGCTAGGTCAGGTGAGTAGGGTGGATGTTCCAATATGGGAATCCTGTGCTTCGCCAAAAACCTCTGGATAGACAGCGCTTTGTGTGCTGGCGCGTTGTCCTGGTGAAGAATCCACGAGTCGTTCTTCCACATTTCAGGTCTTTTTTTTCTTATGCGTTCACGAAGGGCTATCAAAATCTCCTTGTAGTACTCCTGGTTAACAGTCTGACCTTCAGGTACCCAATCAATGTGAATAATCCCTCGGATATAAAAAAAACGATCATCATTGCTTTGAATTTGGACTTGCTCATCCGTGCTTTCTTTTGTCTCGGCGAATTGGGACTCTTCCAATGCATGGATTGGCGCTTAGTTTCAGGGTCGTATTGAAAAAACCATGATTCATCGCAAGTTATTACATTGTGTAAAAAGTTTGGATCATTTTCGATGTTTGCAAGGATGTCAGCACAAATGTTCCTTCGAGTGTCCTTTTGCTCAGGAGTGAGCACTTTCGGCACCATTTTAGCGCAAACTTTTGTCATGTGTAAATGTTCATGTAAAATTTGTCGCACAGTTTCTTTATCGATGTTAACTAAGTCGGCAATTGCTCAAATGCTCAGGCATCGATGTTTTCGAACAATTTCACTGACTTTTTCAATGTTACCGTCTGTTTCGATGTGCCAGGACGACCGGGACGCGGATCGTCTTCAATCTCTTCCCTCCCTTCCTTAAATTTTTTAAACCACTCGACACTTGCGTACGAGATAAACACTCATCACCATAACCTTCCTTTAACAACTTGTACGTTTCTGTAGCGGACTTGCCAAGTTTAACAAGGAACGTTGACACGCTGCTCTACTTTCACGCTCAACATAATTCCGGCAGAGCTCAGGTATACGGTCCGCTTCGAACAAAGGTTACTGTCGTATTGAACGTCGCACGACCTTGAAATTTGAACGGTGGGGCGAGAAAAGAACACAGATCGATATACGGCTCTTCTAGTTGTTGCCAGGGCCCCAGGTAAGCGGCAAAAAAATCAGTCCGGTTATTTTATAGCCACACCTCGTATATACATTATATGTATATACAGGGTGTTACAAGACATGGCGCAAAGCACAGTGATGGAGGCGCTCCGTAGTTTAATGTCCCACTTTCGTCACCAGAATGAAAGGAAGATTGATTTGGTGACATATTTACCAAGAGAAATGGTTATATGCATATTGGATATGCTGGATAATGTCTCGTTGTCTTCTGCGGCTGCGGTTTCTCATAGATGGAGAAATATCGCGAGGAATGTTGCGCGCTACGCAACACTGCCTCACAATGGACGCCCTTCTCGTCAAAGAGGAAGATGTTCCAAACGTTCTGAGACCGCTTCATTTAAGTATATGCGGTTATAATACAAGTGCTTGTAGTGAAAGGACACTTCTATGCAATGGTGAGGAACTAGCGCAATGTAATCTCCTGCTCTTTTTTCACTTGCCGATAGAAAACGTCTACGCTGGCCGGTTGCAGTGCACAGTTAAATTGCGGGATGTAAACTTCCTTGTCCACCGTTTAATTTAATAAAGGGGGGACTAACAACTCATATGTACTGCTACAAATTGTTAGTTATTTGTTGCCCGCCACGTGAGTAATAGAATACAATGATGGAAATCCACAGCAATTTCACATTTATTTCAGGTCTGCACTATATAGAAACATAATCTTTCTCATAGAGATGCCGTGCAAAACTGTAACATGCATGATCACTAAGGTGGACGATATCTCTCTGGCTTTACGCCTGCTGTTTTTCACAGATGGAAAATTAAGTTGCTTAAGCTACAGTGGAGGCACAAAAGAGGTGTCGTTGTATGAATTCTTCTGAGATGATGTAGATACGATGGGAATAGGACACTCGAAAAATGTTCTGTTCAGTCTATGAGAGAGAATGTAATTTACTGCACAACAATGCCGACAGACCTCTGTCTCATTGATTGTCATAACAGTTTCGATGCAGTGAAATCCTAACATCTAAACGAAATACACAACATATAATGTACATATATAATTCACATTCTGGATGTTCAAGCTTTCTTTCGACACGCTATCCATAATTTAAGATGTTGTGTGCGTAATATAAAATCTGTAGGACATTATATGTATAGTAAGCAATTTCGAAATTTACTTTTCGGCGGCTTTCCGAATGTGTTAGAAAAAGGAAGGAGAAAATGGAGGCAATGTTCAAATATCGTTCTATACATACGTCAACATTTTGCAGAGCATGCAGCGGTGACATTCAATCGGAACAAGGAATCGGAAATGGGAAGTACAATGCCGCATTCAGCACATCTTACATTGAATAATAGTTAACAGTGGGGAGAACCTAGTGGGGAGTTGCTAATGGTGGGGAGGAATCTCATATATATGGCTCCCAGTGAGTTGTTACTCATCAGTTGTTCGTCGTACGTGGCGCAAAGCACAGTGATGGAGGCGCTCCGTAGTTTAATATCCCACTTTCATCACCAGAATGAAAGGAAGATTGGTTTTGTTACATATTTACCAAGAGAAATGGTTGTATGCATATTGGGTATGCTTGATAATATCTCGTCGTCCTCTGCGGCTGCGGTTTCTCATAGATGGAGAAACATCGCGAGGAATGTTGCGCGCTGCGCAACACTGCCTCACAATGGACGCTCTTCTCGCCAAAGACGAAGATGTTCCAAACGTTCTGAGACCGCTTCATTTAAGTGAAAGTATATGCGTTTGTAATGCAA
Source organism: Ooceraea biroi (assembly GCF_003672135.1). NCBI lineage: Eukaryota > Metazoa > Arthropoda > Insecta > Hymenoptera > Formicidae > Ooceraea > Ooceraea biroi. The sequence goes on from NC_039510.1 coordinate 7,641,072, forward strand.
TTGATTGTCATAACAGTTTCGATGGTGTGAAATCCTAACTAGAAGATGACGCGAACTGTAAAATTGATTTCCGAATAAGATGTATCGTTTGATAGGTTGTATCTAGACAATACAAACCAGCAGCAGAACAGTTTCAAGCCATTTCATTGAACTACGAACCGGATTTCATAATTAAAACAGATCAATCGAACAGTGAATACAGAGGTAATGTATCTCGCACTTGCACACACTCTGGAGAAAATTTATTCCAATTATAATATACACGATTTAAAACATTGAATCCTATCTATAAAGATCTACAATGAAATGTTTGCGTTTTGTTTCTTGCTCTTTTCGTCTTGTATTTTGGTTTCTTCACACACTCTTTTAAGTTGAAAATTGAACTTTGGAATAGACGAGGAACACGTGACAAGAAACACAATTGTCATCAGGTATGTCGAGAAAACATTAGATAAGAGAAGAGATTTAAGAAACAAGATGCAAAGAGCATATTGTAGATCAGACTTAAGATATTTACTATAATGTTGCTGATAAGTATAGATAGTAAGTATAATACTTTAGTTACTTGTCAGGATTTTTCACTGGTTAATTACTAAAGAAGTCTCTTGTCCAGCCGTTGGATTACACAGTAACTTTATTGAGAATACAATGACTGCTTTTCAGGATTCGAACGAAGCCGTATATATATATATATATATATATATACAGGGTGTCCCATGGGAAGTTGCTGAAAGTAAACGATTGGTTCTCCCCTCCATGACTTCAGAAAGGGTCTTACGGTTAACGGTCGTTCATCTGAGTGTCCGCAGTTTTATTCTGGTTGTGGTAGATGCAAGTCCGTGCGCGTCAAAATGACTAATCTGACGACGGAAGAAAAGATTTATCTTGTCGAGTGCTTCTTTTCCAGAGGAAAAGTTCATAGCAATGCTTACAGGGGGTTTCGTACTAAATACGAAACACATAAAGTTAAGAGCGAAAACACGCTGAAAAGGTTAAAATTTATTATTTCTTTAAACGTATGCGTTACGTCACTCCATTTTTTGGCAATAAATCTGCATTAAAATAATGTTTTGTGTTATTTTTATCAGAATTATCGATAATTTTATGCAGTATGGAACTATCCAAGACCGTAGACATGATCTGCCAGGTCCTTCTGTGTCTGTAGCTGCAGAAGAAAACATTGAAGATATTAAGAAGTATTTTGAAGAGAATCCAAATTCTTCCATTCGGAAAGCTGCCCAAGCTCTTGAAATATCCAAAACAACGTTACACAGGATTTTAAAACATTTCCTGAAAATGCATCCCTATAAAATAACATCGCATCAATTGCTAACCAAACGCGCTATGACGAAACGTGTGGAATTCTGCAAGACGATAAATGGAATGTTTGAAGATGGAGAACTTGATGCAAAATTGATAATTTACACGGACGAAGCACATTTCTGGCTAAATGGTTATGTTAATAAACAAAATTATAGATTTTGGAGGTCGGAAAATCCCAACGTTTCCTTGGCTAAACCTTTACATCCACAAAAAATAACAGCATGGGCTGCGATCTCGGTAAAAGGAATTTATCTGTAATTCTTCGAATCAACAGTCACTGGTAAAAGTTACAAGCAGCTTCTCGAAACACAATTCTTCCCTCATGCAAAAAAAAGAGGCCTGGTCAGAGGATTTCATTTCATGCAGGATGGAGCGACACCACATCGAACCCAGGAGGTCTTCGAAACAATCCACAAAGTTTATGGCAATCGAGTCATCGGTCTGGGATACCCCAAATTTGCCCATGGGGGGGGGGGCTAGAATGGCCGCCGTACTCGCCGGATTTAAATCCATGTGACTTCTTTCTTTGGGGATACATTAAGGACCATTGTTATGCCGGAAATCCAGAAACAGTGTCAGATTTAGTAGTAGCTATTAAAAAGGTCGTCAGCAACATTAAAGACGACATGTTAGAAAAAGTTTTCACAAGTTTTCTTAAAAGAATTGATTTTTGTACAAATTCAGATGGTGCACACTTTGAAAATATTTATCATTAGCTTACTTGATTATTAGCATATTGTTCATTAATAAAATAAACTGATATACAAACAGTTTGCTAAATTTTATTTATACCCATTAAAAACCGCAGATTTTCCTCTTTCCAACGCAATTTTTGTTTTTTCAATAACTGCATACGTTTAAAAATGACAGCTGATTAGTTTTAGCAACTTCCCATGGGACATCCTGTACACACACACACACACACACACACACACACATATATGTCAATCGTATACTTTGACGACAAATTTAGGCAAGAATTGGCTACTTTGACGACTTCTGGCTACTTTGACGACGGTCGTCACAATGTTTACCGGTCAATCGGATATTTTGACGACGGTCGTCAAAATAACGTTATCGGTCAATTGGCTACTTTCAGTACACTTGTATACTTTGACGACATTTGTTGGTGAATTGGCGATTTTGACGACGAAATAAAAATAAATACAAAAAATGAAATAAAAACATGACAAATCCGCCTTTTTATCTTTTATTTTACATAAATTTCATTAATTTACATTTTATTCAATTTTTCGAAAATGTAACAATAATAAATAGTAAAGAGGATCCTGTATTTTTAAATAAAATTTTCTTGGTTTCTATCATGAACTAAACAATAGTATCCAAAAATACAATTTACTTACAGGATATAACACTATGCATTCTATGTATTCTATGCATTAAATGAGAGAGACGGTAAATTTACTACATTTAATAAACAGCGACAAAAACAACAATTTAGTAACAGATGATATGCTTCCACACTGCCCTTATTGCTATATTTTTTAAATAAATAACACTACAAGTGTTTAACTATAAACCATATTTTATATATACTAGTCGATTAGTTCGGAGACCAAATGTGGTCTACAGTGATTATATGATTACTTCGGAGACACAAGATTACTTTCAGGGCTGTCCTCAATATTTTAAATTCATTCAGGACTGTCCCTGAGGTAATCGTACATGTATATGATTAGATACTTCGAGGACTTATTTAATCAATTTTGATTTTGTTAAATAATGCCGTGCAAAGATTGTTCAGTTTCAGTGTCGATATCGCGGTGGATCGAATTTCAATACGCGACATCGTTTATTGTCCTTCTCCCTCTCGCACGAAAAGATACATCGCACTTTAAGGCACATATCTCGGAAACGAAAATAGATATCGCCCCCGTTCAAAGAGGACATAGTTTCTGAAAATATTCTCTGCGTGGATTAACGACTTCCGCTTATGATATCGTGGCGGATCGATTTTCATCACGCGACGACGTTTGGCATCCTTCTCTTTCTCTCGCAGGGAAATAAAGAGTATCTTTTAAAGCTGATATCTCGGAAACGAAGCGAGATATCACATTGGAACAAAAAGGATTTTACTTCCATTGTAATGCCCTGCAAAGATTGCATATATTCGTTACCGCTATCGCGGCGGATCGACTGTCATCACGCGTGTGAAGTCTCACGACATCCACACATATTAATTTTTTTCAGTTTTTAATTGTTATTCATATACCGAATTTTTAGGATAAGTTATCGACCCTTGGGTTATCACGTGTTTCTAACTTAGCAGTCGGAACTAGGTTACCAATTGTAATAACACTTACCGACACAGTTACCAACTTTCAATAATACTTACCATATAATATTAATATACCCACTCAATAAGTTACCATATAATGTTATCTTCAGAAAATGATTATCATTAGAATTATAAAGTTAACATTTTCATTTAATACAATATAAAGGAAAGAGAATATAAAACTATAATGTCATATTTAAAACTTAGTATAATATCATACCAAGGAAACATAAAAATACAAAATATAAAAAGTAATAATTTTAATAATTATTAAGAACATAATTAGTTTTGTAATCATTATATTTCCTTTAAAAAATTGTATTATTGTGCATTTTCATGCTTACCATACTATTATTATACATGGTTGGATTTGACATTTGATGGTTTTAATTTTTTTACCAAATTGTTTTACAAAATAACAGGTAAGGTAAGGGTAAATTGTAAATATAAATCGTAAATTTGACATTTTCGAAAACTGTGAATACCTCCTTGTAGGAAGTATAAAATACCATAAAATTGTTTTGTCAGTGTTTTGTCACATATTACATACATATGTATAATAATAATAAAGGTTTTTATGATAAAATGATAATTCATTTATGCGAAATGCATAATTTACGTATAGTTAACAACTTTTGTAATTTTTCAAATATATTAATTTTTGCTTAGAAACAAATTAATTATGCACTAACAATTGTAGTTGCGAATTAAATAAGTATGCGTTCGTCTACCTAACCTGATGTATAATCAAATGCATAAAGTTATTTTGCTACAGCCTATGCAGAATATTATGCGTTTTAAATGACATCGATATCTTTCCTGGTTGCCGAGATGTCACCAAACAATGCATTGGAGAATAAAATAGGCGGGAAAGAGATAGCGTCACGACTTCGACGCGCTCCACGCTTTAGGAAAGGAAGATATAGTTTTCCTAAAATTCTAATGAGGCTCTCTTTTTACTACAGACTGTGGAGAATATTGTGCTTTTTCAATGAACTTGATATCTCTCCTGATTGCCGAGATTTTAGCAAAAACCGTATGCGAGTATAAAAAGGCGATAGCGTCACGACTTCGACGCACTCTCTCGCTTTAGTAAACAAAGATATAGTTTTCCTAACATTCTAATGAGGCTATCCTTTTACTACAGACTATGGAGAATACTGTGCTTTTTCAATGAACTTTATATGTCTCCTGATTGCCGAGATTTCAGCACAAAACGCATGCGAGTATTAAAAAGCGATAGCGTAATGACGTCAACGCGCTCTCTCGCTTTAATAACCAAACATACATTACTTGTAAACTTCTAATGCAGCTATCACATCAGCAAAGAGTATGCAGAATATATTACTTTTCAAATGATGTCGATATCTGTAGTGGTTTCCGAGATTAAAGCCAAAGATGCAGTAGAGTATTAAAACGGAAAGCGATAACGTCACGATTCCGACGCTCTCTCTCGCTTTAATAAACACACATACAGTAATTGTACAATTCTAAAGCGGTTATCATAGTAGCACAGAGTATGCAGAATATTCTGCTTCTTGATTAAACTCGATATCTCTCCTAGTTGCCGAGATTAAAGCAAAAAACGCATGCCAGTATAAAAAAGCGATAGCGTCACGACTCCGACGCGCTCCCTCGCTTTAATAAACAAATATACATTACTTGTAAACTTCTAATGCCGTTAACATAGTAACACAGAGTATACAGAATATTTTGCTTTTTGATTGAACACGATACCTCTCCTGGTTGCCGAGATTAAAGCAAAAAACGCATTCGAGTATAAAAAAGCGATAGCGTCACGACTTCGATGCTGTCTCTCCCTTTAATAAACACACATACAGTAATTGTATAATTCTAATGCGGTTATCATAGTAACACAGAGTATCCAGAATATTTTGCTTCATGATTGAACTTGATACTTCTCCTGGTTGCCGAGATTAAATCAGTAGAGAATATACAGGGGTTCTAACTCGGGAGCTCCGAGGGCGGAGCGGGAGAGGGGGGGTATCTCCGCGGCGCGAGGGTATAGCGTCACGCGGGGGGGGGGGGTGTATGGGTCTTTTCAAGTGTCTTCCGCGGTCGAGGGTGTTTATGTAAACATATATCTAGGAACCGTGGAACTGTTTTATAGATAAAAATTTATTTTCTAGCGCCGATACCCGGCTGCTGTCAATGAGCAATTGAGAAGAGGCGATATACAGATCTAGGAATGGGACTGTTTAGAGAAGTTTATTTCTCGAGGGTGATGCGGTCGGAAAGAGAGGCGTCACGTTTGGAAATAAGCGGTCACTTGTATTAGAGAAGTTTATTTCTCAAGGGCTAATATTCGGCTGCAGGGTGGAAAGAGACGGAGATATGGTACCGATATCATATAATCAAACGGAAAAAGGTTTAGCATCACAGTTGGTTGCGAGTGCTCCAGAAAAGTTTCCCGAAAGTTTTCAGTGAGAAAAGTTCTGTGCACGCAAAACGAATTTATGTGTGCAAAACATGGAAATCGATTCCGAATCTGACGATGATTTCAACTTTGACAATGACATCGATATGGACGATATGGAGAACCGTGCCGCCCGCGATCGCCTCTTAATGGATAGTGATGAAGATAGTGACGAAGAAAGTGTATTATCAGACAAGAGTGCGTATCATAGCAGTGAAAAAGCGGTCGAAGAAGAAACCCATAGAATAATATCCGATTCCCAACGAATAACCCTTTCTTCACACACCAGTGTCTGCGTCATATACTGTTATTATTCAACGAGTGGGCCTACAGATTTGTGCATGTCATGTGCAATCAGCACAGCGAATGTAGACCTTGGACCTGTAGTGTACATTATGCGAAGACACGAAGTAGACACCTGGGATGGAATACGTGGTCGCTGGTGTACAAATTGCCGCTCCGCATTATATGTGATTTTCCCGCGTAACATGTGCCCGATATGCACGCAGTGAGCAATTAAAAAACATTGAACATTGAAAGTGGTAATCGCAAGTGGCAGTATGGCGACCTGGGTGATAGAAGAACATCCCGAGTTCCGGAGGTGGCAACGCATATCAGTGGTGCAGTTTCTGTGCGATCGAGAACGCGGTATACGCGGTACGAATGAACGCCGCGTCAGACAAGGACTTATTCAGGGTGAACGGCATTCAAAAGAACCAGGCCTGTACACAGGTTATAGCGATGTAATAATGAATGTTCTGGGTCCTGCAGGTTCCGGGAGGTGTTTCGAACTGTTAATGATGAGAAACTGGTACAGTTTATGCGATATGTTGATAACCTATCCGTATTACAACTTCTCGGATTTGAAAATTGATTGGACTGATGATTCGTGGATCTATGACAAATACAACGATCCCTGGGTGCTACGGAAGTATCAGTTAATACACCATGGCATTCTACGTATAGTACGTAAATGTATAAAGTGCGGAGAAAAGATGTGCAATTGCCCCGAAATATAAAAAAACACTAAACAATCGGTGCATTCGCTTAATCGGGCACTGTTGAGGACAACTATCACGTGCAAGTGCTCCGAAATATAATGAACAATGGAACAACAGCACGTGCTCCGAAATATAATAAACTATGGAACAAATAGAATGAACTATCGAACACTGGTGAGGAGAAGTGTCGCGGACCAACGCGACGCAAGCACTCATCAGTCACGGATACGCTCACATTGCGGATGGAAGAGCAGCGAGAAACAGGTATGTAATAGTAAATAAAGAAAATGTATATTACGGAAAAGCCGATCATGTAATCCTGAATTTAAAATATTTATATTACAGAAGGGGCCAGCCGCTTGCACGTAGACCGCGCTCACGAGGGTCCTCTGCGGTCAAGGAGGGGGTCTGCGCAAGCTGCATGGAGCCGGAGGATGGGGAAGAGGAGGAGGTGGAAGAGAGGGAGGAAAAAGAAGGGGTTCGTTTGGAGCGGTGATCTCTCCTGCTATAACGCCACGTAAGTTTTAAAATTTACAAAATAAAAGAAAAAAAGATCTACTTTCAATATAATACACTAACTAATAAATAACTATAACTAATAAATATATATTTGTTTTTATGTTTAGTGACAATGGCGAGTGGAGTGAAGGAGTGGAAAAAGGAAGAAAATAAAAGAAGAGCATTTATAAGAAATAGATTTATTTGTAAGAACTAGATATAATATGTAAAATGTATTAAAATATATAAATCCAATGACTATAAGAATACATAATATAAAATATATAGAAAAAAGATAATAGTAATAGTAATATAAAATAATAAGAAATAGGTATAATATAATAGAATAATAAAATATATGTAATAACTAGAAGAATACAGAGTAAAAATAGTAATGAATATGTAGTTTGAAAATTGAATATGTATTTCAATATAAGAATACATAGTGTAAAATAGTAATAGTAATAATATACTATATTAAGAAATAGGTATAATAGAATAAGAAATAGTAATAATAGTAATAATAATAAAATAAAAGTTATATAACCTAATATTAATAGTAATAAAAGTATTAAAATAATAAAATAAAAGTTATATAAACTAATATCGTTCCCCTATCAGTGATGCAAACTTCGTACTTCTAGCACCATCGGTGCTGCACCACGGTGCACACGCAACAAGCGCGAATCCGTGTCCGTGTGCGCTCCGCGTTCGGCGGCGGTTCGGCTGAACTCGGCTCTGCTTCGGACATTCCATGAAGTGAGCCACGCGCTTCTTGTTGCGTGTTGTAATATTAATATTAATATTGTTATTAATTTATTTTATAGTCTTTAGAAAACTATACACACACAAGCCGTAAACTTATATACATATACAATATATATATAAGTTTACGGCTTGTGTGTGTATAGTTTTCTAAAGACTATAAAATAAATTAATAATAATATTAATATTATTACGTTTTACATCGCGATGCATTCAACAGAAGAAGAGAGATAACCGAGATGTACTTTATTAAAAAGCAAGATAGACCGGTTAATCTACAAAAGGACACTGACAGCCTTTCTGGTGTTTACGATTCGATCATTAGACGAGCTTGAAAATATGTTTTCCTCCACGCGATATCATTATTACGTGAGCCGTTGTCCCATGAGGTTTAGTTGCTGTGAACTCTACAAATCGACTTAGTGTTTTAAAAATGAATTGATTTACTGTGTTTTTAATTAGTGACGTGTAATTGTAAGTACAGGATTTTAATGTGTATAGATATTATAATAGTTCATTGAATATGTGGTTTGGTTTTCAGTTTGAAATCAACGACTTTTGCGCCCACAATGCGTCCATATTTCAAATATTGTTGACGAAACTATTAATGTAATCTACACATGGTTTGATAAGGACCAGAAACCTTGGTCGAAACGTCACATTAATAAATAAAGTGAGCTTGTCAATCAATGGTCGAATAATCTTTCATTGTTAATATTAATAAATTAATATTAATATTAATATTACAACACACAACAAGAAGCGCGTGGCTCACTTCATGGAATGTCCGAAGCAGAGCCGAGTTCAGCCGAACCGCCGCCGAGCGCGGAGCGCACACGGACACGGATTCACGCTTGTTGCGTGTGCACCGTGGTGCAGCACCGATGGTGCTAGAAGTACGAAGTTTGCATCACTGTCCCCTATTCCTTCTTGTCTTCCGCTACGAATACAATTTCTGAAAAAGGAACAAAAAAGTCATTTATTAATAATAATCGATCGTAACAGAACGCAGTTGAAAAAACAAAAAATACTCACGTATGTCATCCTCGCTCTCTTCCTCTTCTTCTTCCTCTTCGTCCTCTTCGTCTTCGTCCTCTTCCTCGCTCTCTTCGTCTTCGTCCTCTTCCTTCTCTTCCTCGCTCTCCTCGTCCAACCCTTCGTCCTCACTCTCCTCATCGTCCCGCTCCTCTTCCTCCGCGAATCTCACTCGTTTGCAGAGGAATACTGAAACAATTTACAAAAAATTTATTAGTTACTTTAAAATAAAAAAAATTAAGTATATAAACGAAAAAGTAAATAAACAAATACGTACCGACATCATCGTCGTCGTCATCCACTCGCGCGCGTTTGTTATCATATATTATTTCTGAAAAAAGAATAAAAGACGTTTATTACACTTATTCATAAATAAATGCAGTTGAAAAGAAAAAAGTAAAAAAATTAAAAAAAAACCGATATCGCTGTCTTCATCTATTCGTAGGCGTTTGTCCATCTGCTCCACTAACATATCCTTCTCCTCTTCACATCTCTTCCTCTTGTTCGCAACTATAGGTTCTGTAACAATATTATTAATCCCGATTTATATTTTACTATTCGAACGCAGTTATATAATACTGTGGAGATGGTAATAGAATTCTGACGCACTGTTAATGATAGTGGGCCTTTATTGCTAGAACCACTCAAAATAATATACAGGGGTGCCGTAGGTGCACTAACGTAAATCTCGATACTGTCTTTGGTAAAATAAAAATGATTCCGTTCGCACAACGCGACTGTTCTCTAGACGCCATGCGACTCGCTTCTTCGCACGCCGCTCGCTAACTGACTCTCCTACTCACTGAGTCAAAACACAACTATCAAAATCGTAACACAAACTATATCTTCTTACAATAAAATCCTTAAAATATAAACGCATGAATCCTATTCTAAATCTTAATCCTACAATACTATGTAAAAAAGAAAAAATAAAATAAATTACTCACCGATATCCCATTCGTCCCAATTTTCTGGAGCCCACTCGTCCTCTCCATACAGATTGCGCAAATGGAATATGTCCTCTATGACGTCCGGGCGCGTCCACAATTCATCGATACACTCATTCTCTATACGCTACATCCTCCTTTCCCACTTCGTCCATCGAGCCTCTTCAATATTGATAAAATCCTAAATGTGAAGGAACTCCATTGTTTGTTACGCACTTGCACTTCTCTTATGACAAACTTGCACTACTCGCGACCAAAGATCAACTGACTGAACGGAAAAAAATCTTTCGTCTGTAGCCCGTAGAAAAGAAGAAGAGTAGGGATTGCAACATGCAATGGTTAACATTAAGATAAGTGTTTAGGTAGTAAAACTCTAAAATTCAAGAGCTCCAGAGCTGGCGTAACGTGACGCTTTCGATTTAGGCTAGATGTGCAATGGTTAAGTGTTGAAGTAATAAAACTGCTAAAAGTCTAGAGCTCTAGAGCTGGCGTAACGTGACGCTTTTCGGTTACACAACACGCACATATACACGTATTTCATCCCCATACAACTATACATTGTCTACGAAACTAGAAGATGCAGCCTTTTCGAGAACGATCTAGAGAAAAAAATATTTACGTTTCGATGCGACAAGTTAAGGGCGAAGCGCCTCGTAGAGGATACTCGAGTGCGTGAGGGAAATGAGCGTGAGGAAAAGAATAGTACGCTTTATGCCTGGAACAGTATTTCTTTATTGTATCTGTTTTTTTACAATGGTTTACTAAAAACCAGAGCCAACAGCTCACAATCTATAATGTTATTGGCGTTGAAGCATGCGCTGGCGCGTATGGCGTTCGACGCATCCTTAGTCTCGGCGGACGCGATATTCGAAAATCGTACGAACTTTGTGTCGACCTTTTCGACCAAACGGTTCAAGCCGTCGAACATCAGCTCGATGCAGCGGTCCAGGTTAATCATGGCGAAGAACGTCGATTCGGTCATCATCAAACGTACGTCGGACGAATCCAAACACACGAGTTGGTATCACACACTGGACTCTCACTGAATCGCACCGTCAACGGTCCAACAGTGAGAGGACGGTCGCGAACATCCTTGCAGAGATGGTTCTGTATGTTCCATCGTTGTTCGTAGAGTCCCTTCCACGTTTCGAGAGACAGGATCAGCTCGTTTCCTCGATGATCTCCTATCTCAATCTCGACGTAGCTCGGTGGACCGACGTTAATGCCGATGACCAGGTACTTATATCCCGTAGCCGTCAGTGCGTATCGGCTGTTCAGTATACGAACTGCACGACGTGCAGGTAAAACGCTGTGAGAAAAAAATCATGAATAAAAAATACTTTCTCTATAAATTAAAAAAACCAAAAGACAAAAGAGAAGATTCTTAAACGTACCTGATACATTTCTTCGGTGGAGTTTCGGCGTCCTGAAGCGGAACGTAATAGTTCATGCTGCTTCCCTCAATGGAGTTCATTGCTGCTGCTGGTTAGGTTTTGTACGCACTGAGGTTGACGCAATACTGAACGTGCATGAACATGTTCGATTCTTCAACTAATTATAAGGAGAGGGGATTATCTAAACATTTTTAAGCGCCGATGTCAGCGCTGCTTACATATGGAATTCGGGTTGACGCAATACTGAACGTGCACGAACGTGTTCGATTCTTCAACCAATTATAAGGAGGGGGAGGGGATAGGGGAAATAAGAAGAATTGTGTTTCATAAAAACATATTTTATTTCCTATGGTAAGACCACCAATTAAACAGTTTAAATACATTTTGCAAAGCACACTTGGTTACATGTTTGTTACAACGCAAAGTATGCGTAACGTCCAGCTTATTCAAAGATGGTACGTCTTCGTAGTGAGCGTCGATAGTCTCGATGTAGATATCGTCGTCATCCAGGAGCAGATTCCGCAGCCATTCGCGTTTTTCGCGTCCCTTGACGTATACGATGGTATATGATGCTTCGTCCGTCACCGCCTTTGTAATCAGATCTTTAGCCCATCGATACGGAATCGTTCCATCGTCCCATTGTAATCCGTGATGATTCGCCATCAGCCAGAATGCACAACGTCTCTCCACCTTGTTGAGACTGTACCATGGCACGCAGGGTCCAAAGATATAGTGAGAGAGAATATTTCCATTTCTCAGCACGGCAACCTCCTTCACGACAAAGTTTCCGCCGATGATAAAGCCTTGCAGATCCACAAACGGCGGTACGGACATGACTGGTTGTGGTATCAACGCGTCAACTACAATCGTTCTCGATGCGGCTGTTTTTTATATAATGGAGATCGCGATGTTGCCATGTTTAGGTGACTCTGCGTACAACGTTAGTCAACGAGCTGTATTCGACCACGCGATCGTGTATGATGAGACAGTAGGCCGTTGTATTTGGCGGTACATTCTCCTTGCACTCAAATTCCAATCACACATCCACGGTGGCACCCTTGACAGACTCATTCTGTCGCGAACAATCGATAACCACGAAAGGTTCGCGAAGAAGAAAGTTGGGTGGAGTCAAGTATACCTCGGCGCAATTGCAGTTATAATAAGCCTTACGGAAACGTGAATACATGTCGTAAAGGATGGCGGCTTTGTTCTTCTCGAAATCCACATTCAAGTCATCGTATGGATAAAATTCCGAGTCGAGATACAGTTTCACGTTGGTTAGTTTGCAGTCGCCGAATATGGTAATGTCCTCGGACATGACGTTCTTCCGGCCTGTCTGCAAAGCAAAGATGACGTATCGCGGCTTCTCAAGCTGAGTTGCGGTCTTAATCGCCCACGAATGCTTGGTCGTGCTCTGTAACAGCGGATACTCGTACAGGTCCCACGATCGAAAACCCATGGTGAGGTATCGTCCACTCTCCAAAGCACGCAGCATCGACAACTTATTTATCTCGTTCAATAACACGTGCGGCATTCGCCATTGTATCTTGAATATGTCGATCACAGGCGCCAGCGCGGGATTTCCCAGCAGACTATTGTTATCGTTGCGCCATCGTATCAGAATCAGTTCATGACGAGCGTTGATCACCACGCGTTTGTAATCTTCGCAAAATCCCAGTAACATGGAGAGCGGTACACAAAAATTAAAGTATCCATCTGCATTATCACTATAATACGTATCCCAACTGGAATTACCCAGGGTTACGCCTCTGTCGAGTGTTAACAGTGTATAGTTTTTGAGTGTCGAAGTCGTTCCAACGTTTCTGTTGCGATCAATCTCCACGCCGTCAAGTTCGTAGCGAATCTCATCGAACATGAACGCCACGCAGTTATTTCCCATCACCATACGAGGTCTAATAAGGTCTCCGTTGAGCGTTAGTTTTCCCTCGATGTACAGGGTGGGGAAAAATTATTGGTCAAGCTTTCGCCAGTCGATTCTACTCGTCGAGATAGCCAACATTGCATCATAAACATGGTGCCGCAAAATTAACTTTCAAGGTCATTTTCAATGTCAAATTTTTTTATTGGCTTAGTCGATTCTACTCGTCGAGCTAAACAAAAGTCTCAAAGGGACCATTTGCCGGAAATCAATATTTCATAGAGAAATCTTCGTTTGAAGTTTTTAGAAGCCAAAAAATTTCGTAAAATTAATTGTGATGAATGTAAAATCTGCTTAATCTACTCTTAACGCTACCCAGGAACAACGAAGTGGGCGTGGTAGATTTTTGTTCCCTTCGGGGTATCTTGGTACCCAGTAACATTTCAACGGCTGTTGGTTCCTTAAAGCAACGGTCATTTGCCTCGGAGAGGAATAATATATCGCTCTATAAGACATTCGTTACTTGTGCTTAAGAAGCTTTCCATTCATATCCAGACCTTTTTCGTGATTATTAGAAGACCGCCGCTGATCTTGAATCAATTTTCAGTGTAAAATAAAAAAAAATTGTTTTAATTTTTTACCAAATTTTTTCTAAGAATAACGTTGCTGTAGCATGACTCGACGTGGTGGCCGTGGTGGTCGTGATCGGGCGCTTCGGGATGGGCGTGACCAACGTCTAATGCTTCGAGCAATTGATCGTGCTCATGGTAATTACACACGAGCACGAGCTCTTTATGCTAGTTGGTTGCGACGCCAAGCTAATGGCAGATCATTACGTCCAGGGTCCGTGCCTGATCGTCGAGAATTTCAACGACTCGATGAACGATTACATGATCAGGAGCAAATGAATTTTGCAGGTGCTGGCCACCGTAGGGCAGGTCGTCCTCGTGTGTCTTGGAGAATTGAGGAACGTGTGATTGCTCTAGCTCGAACTTATCCTGTCATGGGATCACGACGCATAGGCGCGCGAGTAGGGGTTGATCATAAAACAGTCTTGCGCATTCTCCGTGAGGAAGGCCTACGACCCTACAAAGTGCAGGTAGTGCATGAGTTACGACCTGGTGATCGCACAGCTCGTCTTCGTTTTTGTCGATGGATGTTTCGCAAGATCCGAAGATATCGGCACTTTCTGAAAAATATAGTGTTCACTGATGAATCCAGTTTTTCCAGCACTTCCATTTTGAACCGGCAAAATGTTCGCATCTGGCGCAGACGCAATCCACACGCAATGGTCCAAAGAGTTCAGCAGGGCCGTTTTTCAGTCAATGTTTGGGCAAGGATACTCGGGAATGATTATATTGCTCCTGTGTTTCTCTCAAACCGATTGTCAAGCGTTGAGTATTTGCGGTTTCTACGTCATACTCTCCTGAATCGACTGCGACGTATGGTTCCGAGGAATGCCCGTAATCGAATTTTTTTATGCATAACGGTGCTCCACCGCATTTCGGCAGGCAAGTCCGCGCTTTTTTACAACGAGTTTTTGGAACTCGATGGATCGGTCGTAATCCTGCGCCACACTTATGGCCCGCCCGTTCACCTGACCTGAATCCTCTGGACTTTTATTTCTGGGGAGCTCTGAAAGCCATTGTTTATGGGTCAAGCAGGGCTTTAAGGACAGCTCAGGATTTACGAGATAGCATTGAAGAGGCGGTTGCTACTTTAGCACGAAATCGAGCTGTGCTCCGTAGAGTGCGAGATAATTTGGTGGAGAGACTCCAAGCTTGCATTGATAACGGTGGTGGTTACATTGAAGCTGGCAGACAAGCACAACTGCTCAGAGCTATTGGGGCCGATGGGTTAGTTCTGTTTGTTCGTAGGTAGCGTCGACGACGATAAAGTGAGAGGCAAGGGGAACTCACTGTAATCAAGTCACCCCGAGGTGAGAGGCGAGGAGAACTCACTGTAATCAAGTCACCCCGAAGGGAACAGAAATCTACCACGTCCACGTTGTTGTTCCTGGGTAGCGCTAAGAGTAGATTAAGCAGATTTTTGACCTTGAAAACGAATTTTTCAGGGTCATTTTTGGGGGGTGATTTTCGCTAATCATGATCAGGATATTCAGAACATGATTTTAAGAACTTTATAAGCATCAGATTTATTTTCTGACTTCATAAAAATCGATTTTTTTGAAATTTCAGGCAAAAAAACTTCAAACGAAGATTTCTCTATGAAATACTGATTTCCGGCATATGGTCCCTCTGAGACTTTTGTTCAGCTCGACGAGTAGAATCGACTAAGCCAATAAAAAATTTGACATTGAAAATGACCTTGAAAGTTAATTTTGCGGCACCATGTTTATGATGCAATGTTGGCTATCTCGACGAATAGAATCGACTGGCGAAAGCTTGACCAATAATTTTTCCCCACCCTGTACTATAGTGTCAGAGACACAGAAACATACACGTTGTGATAGGTACAAGCAATCACGCATGTACAGGAGCATAGCAGAGCACACAAGACTATACATTCCGCAGTATTAGATCGTAAAATTTAGTTTTAATTTCCCCAAGAGAAGAAACAGATCGAATCGCACAAGGTATTTGATTCCATACCTTCACCGCAGTGCACCTAAAAGAGCGATTGAATATTTTCGTGCGACACTGGGGCAACGATAGAAAAAGTTCCGTTGTAGCTCTCGTAGGTCTACTCGACGTGTCCGACCGAAATTTTAAGTTATTATAAAGAACATATGGCCGCTGCGTATGGAGCATATTGTATATTTGGCATCCTACAAAATATCTTCTTCTAGCATCAGGTTTTAACCATTTCAATCGCATATAATATGGTGTTATATGTTCATCTCTGCGCACACCAAAGATGAACCTAACTGACGCATTAAGTGATCTCTACAAGAGAGAGAGAGAGAGAGCGAGAGCGAGAAATAAACGTAATTATATGTAGTATATAGCGAGCGATTAGAATAGGAGCGTACATAAAACAATTTCATACGTGAGGTTAGACGCACTATACGTCTAACCTCTCGCCATATGACTGATAGACAGGTCTGTTCTTCTCTTTTTTTTAGCCAAAAGGCACGCTTCGATCCGAAGATCATACAGCGAGTGACTATACCGATCATGGTATTACAGGTTACGTCTTAAGACTATAGTGTCAAGTACAAGTTTACATATGTTTTAGACTAATTACAGTGTTACGTCCAGAGACTGCATAGTTCCTTGCTTCCAGGAAATATAACGATATTTTTTTTAATTGTTGGAAAATGTAGCGCGAGGCGTCGATCCGGTCGCGTGTGGTCAGTAGGGCCCCAGTGAGGGATTAGTAAGAAACAAATGTTACAGCTGCGTCGGATCATTTCCGGGAAAATACCCTCACAAAAGCCGCGGGTTTTGACGCACGTGTCCAGGCAGGCGCGATATTAGACTCCGATAATAGACCTCCCGATCTCTAATGATCATTTTTAAATTTAAAAACGATAAGCCGCATTGCAACAATTTGGTCGCACGTGACTGTAGTTTCGCGGCATCGGTATCGCTCTTCCAGGAAGAGCAATGATACAGCTGCGCCAGATCATCCCCAGGTAAAACCCTCACAGGAGCCGCGAGTCCAGACACACGTGTGTCGGCGCGAAACTTTTGTAAGGAACCCTTCTGGCTTAAGAAAAACCATCTGCGAACGGTTTATCATCTCATAGACCGACTGTCGATATTTCAATTAACTAACGGTCCTCGAAAGGTGGTTCCCCGAAAAGCAGTTCCCGGAAAAGCTACCTCTCTTCCACGCCATCCTTATGATATAAAAGGGGATGACCACTCCGGAGGACAGCTTTTTCATTTCTGTCCGTGTTCGCGAACGTAGCTTCTTCATTTCTGACACCCGTCGCGAACGAAAGTTCATTTACCTTGTGCCGAAGTTTCATGAACACTGTGTCGGGCTAAAATTGAAGTGAATCTGTTTTACTCTGGACTCTGTCCTGCACGCCCTGCAGAGCGCAAGGATTCAAGTGAATAACACAAAGATTCTACATCATTGGGTCGCTGATCATTTCGGGACTTTTCACCAGCTAATAAGTAAGCGAATTTTCCGTTGTTACCTTTTCCTCTTTTACCTTTTTTCCCATTCACATTGTTTATTTCTTTATCGTCGTCAACTCTCATTCTTACCTTCCTTTTTCTGGTCTTTTCTACCCTTTTCTATCCATTTCTCCTGGACTCATTTGGTTTGCCCTTTTAAGTGTTTTCCGGCAAACGATCCCGGAGTCCGTCTCCATCTGCGGGACCGTCAGGATCGTGGTCTGGGGGCCACCCATCAGGGGAACCATCCCGCAAAAGGAGCGCGATTAACAGGGTTGGCAAAAAACTTGTTTTTTTCATTTTAAACAAAAAACATTGACTTTTTGGTCAAAACAATGTTTTTTTTGTTTTATTCGTGTTTTTAAGTAAAATAACAAAAAAACGTTTTAAACAAAAAAAACATGTTTTAAATAAGCAAAAGTCTTGAGTAGTTTTAAGATGTCGTCCAAGCAATGAAATGACCGTATTATCGTACTTAAGACGATTTTGAATAGATTGGCCTATAAATTCCGGCTGTAAGGCTTTGTGTACACGATGCAAGAAATTGGTCAAAGTTCCGAGAATTGTGTGACCAATCAACTTGCAGCTTTTCCATTAAAGCCATTCTACAATGGCTGCGTTCAGCGGAGAACACTGCTCAGTGATTCTTCATTATGATTGGTTTCTGCACTTAGATCCAGAGAAGATCTAAAGGCAAGAATCAATTATATTAAAGAATCACTGAGCAGTTTTCTCCGCTGAACGCAGCCAATGAGACATAAGTCGAGTATTCTAAAATCAACTGTGATTGGTCAATTTTCTTATGACTGTCGACTAATGGCTCCTGCTCACAGGACGCGGGAATGTGGCAACGCGGTAGCCAATCACCGTCTTGCTTTTCTGGCAATACTAAATATACTATCAGAAAAGCAAGATGGTGATTGGCTACCACGTTGCCGCGTTACCACGTCCTGTGGGCAGGAGCCTTTATGTCTCATTGTCGAATGGACCTAAGTGCCAGTGTTGTTATTGTTGTTAGGTTAGGTTTTCAGTCAATCACATTCTTTTTAACAAATATAAAATGACGGGAAGGAAGAAAGATCCAATATGGTGTGACGTCCTGGCGTCCACCTCACACCCATTTTTAATTTTTTTATTTGCAATATTAATTATTAATGTATAACCACTGATAGATATTTTTGAGCGCCATTGATACTTACCATTTTTGCTTCACTACTTATTATTAACCACAGGCTTACGTACAGTAGTCTGTTATTAACCTAACCAAGAATATTATTTACTTAGCAACCTAACCGACACATTTATTATGTTAAAAGCTTTAGCTTGATACTAGTTTTAATATAAAAATTTATGAAGTAATAATATTAACATATATAAAAGGAAAAGAAAATATTAAAAGCACAAAAACATACATAAAATCAGTAAACTATATAAAAACAGTTTTATATATTCAAGCAGTTAATAAAATAATTTTGACACGTTTATTATTAATAATTTGATAGATTTATAATATAATATTACGAGATTGGTAATATTTGAGATCGTTTGAACTGTAATACCATGAAGGTTTTTATAGGTGTAGCAAAACCATTGAGCTACTTAATATTGTTTATTATATAAAAAGTATTAATGTTAGTTGTAATAATTGAAAGAATTAATTTAAAAATATATCTTATTATATGGTTATATAGCCATTGATAAGTATTACAAATTTGGCTTAATACATTTGGGTTATTGACAGGATAAAATATTTACTTATTGTTTATAACAAAGAAACAAATGGATTTGAAATGGATTTTATTATACTATAGTAAAGTCCTTTGCAAGTAGGTAATTTTCGGTAAAACCAATAAGGTCGGTTATTATATAAAAACGGGAAAAATCAATTAGTTATTTAAGACAAGAGTAAAAATAATGCCGGCGGAATTGAGTTTTATTAAGTGACGGTGTAGCTTTGATAGTTATTATAATTTACGGAGACATTTGGTGTTGATTGTTGTAGAAGGTCATAAGTTGTTATTAATAACAATTAAAAGATTAAATTTTGGAATTAATTTTATTATACAATGAAATAGTTTTGTGAGTGTAGTAAATTGTATTACCACATTTGAAGTGATTTATCGTATAGAAAAATTAATATTATTTTTATAACATAAAAGGAGAAACATTTTATAAGTAAAAGAATGTAGAATATTTGTCTACAATCTTAGTCAAAAAGAAGTACGTATTTAAATTTACGAAATTGCAATAAAATTTTACTAAATTTTTTGGGTCTAAAATTTGAACCGTAAGGAAATAATTTGTTATAATTATATTGAAGCATCTAGGTCATAAGAGGAAACTAATAGGGACCTCAGATTTTGAAAATAATCATTTTTACGGAAGTGACCAACAACTTTTGGGAATCATCATTTTTAGCCAGGCTGATGGTACCTATGATGAAATTTTTCTTATCGCACCACGGGATCATTGAGAAACCACAACATTTGCAAAGTCACTATTTGTTAAACAAATCAGCGTTATTTTTCAATATTTATAGTGTAGAAAGTTTTAATGAAATATTAATAGTTTAGAAGTTACAAAGTTAAAAACAATTAAAGTCAAAATCAATTAGTGAACAATTTAATATAAAAGGAAATAAGGTGTTTAACCCAAAAATATTAAGAAAAGAATAAATCGTTAATTAATTATGAATAAAAGTATATTACACATGGTATTACATTCATAGTACGGATTATTGAATTTATTTAATGGAATATTTTATGTTACTGAGCATTAATTTAAGTATATAATTATTACGCATTTAATCTGTTAATAATTAAGTATATTAACAACACCATATACGAACACACTTATATATGTGCATATAACCCATAAAAGAATTATTGGTTATTTAAGATTTTATGAATTAATTAAGACTAACATTGTATTGGAATAATAATTTTATACGGTGTAATTATAATATTAAACCCGGCACACCAATAGTTGCTTTATTACTAATTTTATAATAACCAAAGAATAGACGTGCAAGTACATACACGTGTATATCTATATATATAGGCATCCCTATATATATAAGACAATTATTGGTTGAGTGAGATTTTATAAGTTTATTAGAATGGAATCTTGAAATAATAATTTTAGATGATTTAATTACATTATTAAAGGCTCATGATACCAATAACTGATTTTACAATAATTTATAATGATTATTATTTCACTGAATGCGTTATATTATTAAGTAGACGTATGCAGGGTCTTATAATAATTCATGCATAAGACTAGGAGCATATAAAATGCATATGTCAAGCGTTATAATTTTAAGAATTAAATTTGTGAGCATTACAGAATTATTTGAATATTAATTTGAATAAGACAGTGAACATAGCGTTAAGTAACAAAGGAATGAAGATTTAAATTCACGAAGGAATATTATTTCATGATGACTAATTGTAAAAGACGGTGACTTGTCGGCACCTGATTGAAATAATAATCCAAGACCGCTGTCTTAATCAAAGGTTGAATAGATATCTCGAGCAAGACATATCGGCACGAAGTTGCAGCTGCCATTTGATTCGGAGAAACTCCGGTTGATTAAAAAGCATAACAGATGAGCGATAATTCTGTACTGAGAATTTCATGTTGAACTTACGCGTCAAAATACGTTTATCTTTTGTAAGCGTTGAGCTCACCGTTGAGCTCATCGTCCCCACTAGACGCACCGTGAGACCAATCCCACCACTTAAGTTTTCGATCCCACTGTCACGTCCGGGGAAGTGAGAATGTAGACGATCAGGTACCTGTCCCAAATCTATCCCTCAGGTGATTTGATTTCAGGTGCTCTCTTTTGATTATGGGTCAATCTGCATACACCGACTTTACCCGGGAATGGAGAGAGCTTGCGATTAACTCTTACGGTGATAAAATTGTGATTGTCAAAAGGAAAATATTGTAATCAATATTGATTGTAACTTGATATCTCTCTATTATCTAATATATGAAAACTGAATTTAAATTATTATCTCTCTTATTTCTTCAACAAAATTATGGTATAAGAATAGGAAAATATTGAAAAGAAAATCGTAGCGTTATGTCGCTGTGTAGTGTATGACAGTGGTATAATATGGAAATAAGGGCGTCGCTTCGCTCTTACTAATGGAAAAATGAAAAGGATGAGCAATAATAATGCTCATATGCAAAGGATTGATAAAATAAAATATCTCAAAAGGAAAGTAGGCAGGTTACTATGCCTTTCTTTAAGTGGAATGTAACACAAAGTAAGGAGACGAGCACTTTTATGCTCATACACGGTGATGGAGTTGAAGAATAAAATAATGATTTAAAACAAATTAATATAGATTCTAATTCGTTATTAACTGTTATTCATAATTTCGTAATGCTTTATTTGGTAATTAAATAAAATATACCTCCTGTGACTAAATTGAATGTATCAGGTAGAATATATAATGATTTGGTCAGACGTAGTATACATAAGGAATTGGTCAGACGAATGAATCTATGTTCGTGCTTAACAATACAATAAACGAAAATTATGTAATTTATTAAACTTAAATCTTGTTAGTGATATACTGTAACCAAGATTAAAATTATTAATTCACCGTGCACTGCCTTATGGTAAGTCAGCAATTCCTTAATATTGTCACTAGCGTAATTGTCACTAGCGTAATTGTCACTAGCGTAAGTCGTACTATTGTCACTAGTGTGAGTCGAACTTTTTACCATGCTCACTTGATTTAAGTACACAAATGTAATAAACTTGTAATGCAAATGTTACTTTAATGTTTATAATCGAATTATCCTTCAAATAATGGTATGATTTGATTTTAATTCACTTAAATATTAAATACGACTTAATTGTGTAATGAGGCATATATGTTCGTATACCGAGCTAAAGGATGAGAAAATGGCGGCTATACACGCCGTGGTATATGACAGGTATGGAAGCGAATGTTCGCTCTCGACTGTTTTCAAAGGATAACTCACAGCGAATGAAGTCGCTGTTAATGGTATTCAAAAGGGAAAAAGCGATTTAACGCTTTAAATATAATTGAAATAAATGGGTATGCCTCGCACAAATAATTGATATAATTAATGCATTCATGCACTATATATTCAATATAGGATGACGCTTCGCTGCGAATTTACGCTGGCGAGCGATTCTGAACAAAAGTTAAAGTTAAATTATGGTTAATTGCAACTGTTGTACCACTAACATTATTCTCAATGATTAAACAATAATAATTGAAGGGTATATTTAATGAACAATTAAATTAATCAAAAGTTTATTACTAAATTCAAGTGTAATATAGAAGTTGGTTACAATATGAATATATGTGTTACTTGAAATAATTTTATTCGCAAATGTCATATAAATCTGAACCCTCAGGCCAGTAATTGTTTCACAACTAATTATAATTCGAAAATATTAAGTAACTGTAAATATAATAATGTATTGAAACTTTATAAATCTGTCAAAATGTGTAGTATGTATATGGAGTACAAGTATAACGTTCCATAAGAGCAGCGAGTATAAAATAATTAAATAAATCTACTCACAAGCGTTCGCACAAATCTAACCCTCAGGTCAGGAAGCACTTGATGATGTAGCAGCACAAGAATAAGTCAATCAGACTTTAGTAATAACTCAAACTTCACTGGCTCTACGTTATATTTTACGCTTAGTTAGCGAATTTACGCTAGCTAGCGACTCCAATAATTAATTAAAAGTAAGTGTAGTCTAAAAGGGTCGTCAAAAAGGTACAGTGTAAAAAGGTTTTACAAAAGGTGTACAAAGGTGTGAGTCTCAAGTGTGAGTCTAAAGTGTGAGTCTAAAGTGTGAGTCTAAAGTGTGAGTCTAAAGTGTGAGTCTAAAGTGTGAGTCTAAAGTGTGAGTCTGATTCTCTGGCTGCTGCATCACGTTATATACTCAAAAATTATGATGCGTGGGGACAGGGTCCCTGTAGCTCGAGAAGGGATTACAATAAGTGGGGACGCTACGGTTAAAGCAAAAACTAAAATAGTAGGGAGGCTCTGCCCACTTAACTCATTGGTTCTTCGTTTTCGAAGATTCTTATGGTGGGATCGAAAACTTAAGTGGTGGGATTGGTCTCACGGTGCGTCTAGTGGGGACGATGAGCTCAACGGTGAGCTCAACGCTTACAAAAGATAAACGTATTTTGACGCGTAAGTTCAACATGAAATTCGCAGTACAGAATTATCGCTCATCTGTTATGCTTTTTAATCAACCGGAGTTTCTCCGAATCAAATGGCAGCTGCAACTTCCTGCCGATATGTCTTGCTCGAGATATCCATTCAACCTTTGATTAAGACAGCGGTCTTGGATTATTATTTCAATCAGGTGCCGACAAGTCACCGTCTTTTACAATTAGTCATCATGAAATAATATTCCTTCGTGAATTTAAATCTTTATTCCTTTGTTACTTAACGCTGTGTTCACTGTCTTATTCAAATTAATATTTAAATAATTCTGTAATGCTCACAAATTTAATCCTTAAAATTATAACGCTTGACATATGCATCTTATATGCTCCTAGTCTTATGCATGAATTATTATAAGACCCTGCATACGTCTACTTAATAATATAACGCATTCAGTGAAATAATAATCATTATAAATTATTGTAAAATCAATTATTGGTATCATGAGCCTTTAATAATGTAATTAAATCATCTAAAATTATTATTTCAAGATTTCATTCTAATAAACTTATAAAATCTCACTCAACCAATAATTGTCTTATATATATAGGGATGCCTATATATATAGATATACACGTGTATGTACTTGCACGTCTATTCTTTGGTTATTATAAAATTAGTAATAAAGCAACTATTGGTGTGCCGGGTTTAATATTATAATTAAACCGTATAAAATTATTATTCCAATACAATGTTAGTCTTAATTAATTCATAAAATCTTAAATAACCAATAATTCTTTTATGGGTTATATGCACATATATAAGTGTGTTCGTATATGGTGTTGTTAATATACTTAATTATTAACAGATTAAATGCGTAATAATTATATACTTAAATTAATGCTCAGTAACATAAAATATTCCATTAAATAAATTCAATAATCCTTACTATGAATGTAATACCATGTGTAATATACTTTTATTCATAATTAATTAACGATTTATTCTTTTCTTAATATTTTTGGGTTAAACAACTTATTTCCTTTTATATTAAATTGTTCACTAATTGATTTTCACTTTAATTGTTTTTAACTTTGTAACTTCTAAACTATTAATATTTCATTAAAACTTTCTACATAATTTTGAAAATAATCATTTTTACGGAAGTGACCAACAACTTTTGGGAATCATCATTTTTAGCTAGGCTGATGGTACCTGTGATGAAATTTTTCTTATCGCACCACGGGATCATTGAGAAACCACAAAAATTGCAAAGTCACTATTTGTTAAACAAATCAGCGTTATTTTTCAATATTTATAGTGTAGAAAGTTTTAATGAAATATTAATAGTTTAGAAGTTACAAAGTTAAAAACAATTAAAGTGAAAATCAATTAGTGAACAATTTAATATAAAAGGAAATAAGTTGTTTAACCCAAAAATATTAAGAAAAGAATAAATCGTTAATTAATTATGAATAAAAGTATATTACACATGGTATTACATTCATAGTAAGGATTATTGAATTTATTTAATGGAATATTTTATGTTACTGAGCATTAATTTAAGTATATAATTATTACGCATTTAATCTGTTAATAATTAAGTATATTAACAACACCATATACGAACACACTTATATATGTGCATATAACCCATAAAAGAATTATTGGTTATTTAAGATTTTATGAATTAATTAAGACTAACATTGTATTGGAATAATAATTTTATACGGTTTAATTATAATATTAAACCCGGCACACCAATAGTTGCTTTATTACTAATTTTATAATAACCAAAGAATAGACGTGCAAGTACATACACGTGTATATCTATATATATAGGCATCCCTATATATATAAGACAATTATTGGTTGAGTGAGATTTTATAAGTTTATTAGAATGAAATCTTGAAATAATAATTTTAGATGATTTAATTACATTATTAAAGGCTCATGATACCAATAATTGATTTTACAATAATTTATAATGATTATTATTTCACTGAATGCGTTATATTATTAAGTAGACGTATGCAGGGTCTTATAATAATTCATGCATAAGACTAGGAGCATATAAGATGCATATGTCAAGCGTTATAATTTTAAGGATTAAATTTGTGAGCATTACAGAATTATTTAAATATTAATTTGAATAAGACAGTGAACACAGCGTTAAGTAACAAAGGAATAAAGATTTAAATTCACGAAGGAATATTATTTCATGATGACTAATTGTAAAAGACGGTGACTTGTCGGCACCTGATTGAAATAATAATCCAAGACCGCTGTCTTAATCAAAGGTTGAATAGATATCTCGAGCAAGACATATCGGCAGGAAGTTGCAGCTGCCATTTGATTCGGAGAAACTCCGGTTGATTAAAAAGCATAACAGATGAGCGATAATTCTGTACTGCGAATTTCATGTTGAACTTACGCGTCAAAATACGTTTATCTTTTGTAAGCGTTGAGCTCACCGTTGAGCTCATCGTCCCCACTAGACGCACCGTGAGACAATCCCACCACTTAAGTTTTCGATCCCACCATAAGAATCTTCGAAAACGAAGAACCAATGAGTTAAGTGGGCAGAGCCTCCCTACTATTTTAGTTTTTGCTTTAACCGTAGCGTCCCCACTTATTGTAATCCCTTCTCGAGCTACAGGGACCCTGTCCCCAAGCATCATAATTTTTGAGTATATAACGTGATGCAGCAGCCAGAGAATGAGACTCACACTTTAGACTCACACTTTAGACTCACACTTTAGACTCACACTTTAGACTCACACTTTAGACTCACACTTTAGACTCACACTTTAGACTCACACTTGAGACTCACACCTTTGTACACACCTTTTGTAAAAACCTTTTTACACTGTACCTTTTTGACGACCCTTTTAGACTACACTTACTTTTAATTAATTATTGGAGTCGCTAGCTAGCGTAAATTCGCTAACTAAGCGTAAAATATAACGTAGAGCCAGTGAAGTTTGAGTTATTACTAAAGTCTGATTGACTTATTCTTGTGCTGCTACATCATCAAGTGCTTCCTGACCTGAGGGTTAGATTTGTGCGAACGCTTGTGAGTAGATTTATTTAATTATTTTATACTCGCTGCTCTTATGGAACGTTATACTTGTACTCCATATACATACTACACATTTTGACAGATTTATAAAGTTTCAATACATTATTATATTTACAGTTACTTAATATTTTCGAATTATAATTAGTTGTGAAACAATTACTGGCCTGAGGGTTCAGATTTATATGACATTTGCGAATAAAATTATTTCAAGTAACACATATATTCATATTGTAACCAACTTCTATATTACACTTGAATTTAGTAATAAACTTTTGATTAATTTAATTGTTCATTAAATATACCCTTCAATTATTATTGTTTAATCATTGAGAATAATGTTAGTGGTACAACAGTTGCAATTAACCATAATTTAACTTTAACTTTTGTTCAGAATCGCTCGCCAGCGTAAATTCGCAGCGAAGCGTCATCCTATATTGAATATATAGTGCATGAATGCATTAATTATATCAATTTATTTGTGCGAGGCATACCCATTTATTTCAATTAAATTTAAAGCGTTAAATCGCTTTTTCCCTTTTGAATACCATTAACAGCGACTTCATTCGCTGTGAGTTATCCTTTGAAAACAGTCGAGAGCGAACATTCGCTTCCATACCTGTCATATACCACGGCGTGTATAGCCGCCATTTTCTCATCCTTTAGCTCGGTATACGAACATATATGCCTCATTACACAATTAAGTCGTATTTAATATTTAAGTGAATTAAAATCAAATCATACCATTATTTGAAGGATAATTCGATTATAAACATTAAATTAACATTTGCATTACAAGTTTATTACATGTACTTGTGTACTTAAATCAAGTGAGCATGGTAAAAAGTTCGACTCACACTAGTGACAATTACGCTAGTGACAATTACGCTAGTGACAATATTAAGGAATTGCTGACTTACCATAAGGCAGTGCACGGTGAATTAATAATTTTAATCTTGGTTACAGTATATCACTAACAAGATTTAAGTTTAATAAATTACATAATTTTCGTTTATTGTATTGTTAAGCACGAACATAGATTCATTCGTCTGACCAATTCCTTATGTATACTACGTCTGACCAAATCATTATATATTTACCTGATACATTCAATTTAGTCACAGGAGGTATATTTTATTTAATTACCAAATAAAGCATTACGAAATTATGAATAACAGTTAATAACGAATTAGAATCTATATTAATTTGTTTTAAATCATTATTTTATTCTTCAACTCCATCACCGTGTATGAGCATAAAAGTGCTCGTCTCCTTACTTTGTGTTACATTCCACTTAAAGAAAGGCATAGTAACCTGCCTACTTTCCTTTTGAGATATTTTATTTTATCAATCCTTTGCATATGAGCATTATTATTGCTCATCCTTTCATTTTTCCATTAGTAAGAGCGAAGCGACGCCCTTATTTCCATATTATACCACTGTCATACACTACACAGCGACATAACGCTACGATTTTCTTTCAATATTTTCCTATTCTTATACCATAATTTTGTTGAAGAAATAAGAGAGATAATAATTTAAATTCAGTTTTCATATATTAGATAATAGAGAGATATCAAGTTACAATCAATATTGATTACAATATTTTCCTTTTGACAATCACAATTTATCACCGTAAGAGTTAATCGCAAGCTCTCTCCATTCCCGGGTAAAGTCGGTGTATGCAGATTGACCCATAATCAAAAGAGAGCACCTGAAATCAAATCACCTGAGGGATAGATTTGGGACAGGTACCTGATCGTCTACATTCTCACTCTCCCCGGACGTGCAGTGGGATCGAAAACTTAAGTGGTGGGATTGGTCTCACGGTGCGTTAGTGGGGCGATGAGCTCAACGTGAGCTCACGCTTACAGATAAACGTATTTTGACGCGTAAGTTCAACATGAATTCTCAGTACAGAATTATCGCTCATCTGTTATGCTTTTTAATCAACCGGAGTTTCTCCGAATCAAATGGCAGCTGCAACTTCTGCCGATATGTCTTGCTCGAGATATCTATACCTTTGATTAAGACAGCGGTCTTGGATTATTATTTCAATCAGGTGCCGACAAGTCACCGTCTTTTACATTAGTCATCATGAAATAATATTCCTTCGTGAATTTAAATCTTTATTCCTTTGTTACTTAACGCTGTGTTCACTGTCTTATTCAATTAATATTTAAATAATTCTGTAATGCTCACAATTTTAATCCTTAAAATTATAACGCTTGACATATGCATCTTATATGCTCCTAGTCTTATGCATGAATTATTATAAGACCTGCATACGTCTACTTAATAATATAACGCATTCAGTGAATAATAATCATTATAAATTATTGTAAAATCATTATTGGTATCATGAGCCTTTAATAATGTAATTAAATCATCTAAAATTATTATTTCAAGATTCATTCTAATAACTTATAAAATCTCACTCAACCATAATTGTCTTATATATATAGGGATGCCTATATATATAGATATACACGTGTATGTACTTGCACGTTATTCTTTGGTTATTATAAATTAGTAATAAAGCAACTATTGGTGTGCCGGGTTTAATTTATAATAAACCGTATAAAATTATTATTCCAATACAATGTTAGTCTTAATTAATTCATAAAATCTTAAATAACCAATAATTCTTTTATGGGTTATATGCACATATATAAGTGTGTTCGTATATGGTGTTGTTAATATACTTAATTATTAACAGATTAAATGCGTAATATATATACTTAAATTAATGCTCAGTAACATAAAATATTCCATTAATAAATTCAATAATCCTTACTATGAATGTAATACCATGTGTAATATACTTTTATTCATAATTAATTAACGATTTATTCTTTTCTTAATATTTTTGGGTAAACACTTATTTCCTTTTATATTAAATTGTTCACTAATTGATTTTCACTTTAATTGTTTTTAACTTTGTAACTTCTAAACTATTAATATTTCATTAAAACTTTCTACACTATAAATATTGAAAAATAACGCTGATTTGTTTAACAAATAGTGACTTTGCAAATTTTGTGGTTTCTCAATGATCCCGTGGTGCGATAAGAAAAATTTCATCATAGGTACCATCAGCCTGGCTAAAAATGATGATTCCCAAAAGTTGTTGGTCACTTCCGTAAAAATGATTATTTTCAAAATTTGAGGTCCCTATTAGTTTCCTCTTATGACCTAGATGCTTCAATATAATTATAACAAATTATTTCCTTACGGTTCAAATTTTAGACCCAAAAAATTTAGTAAACTTTTATTGCAATTTCGCAAATTTAAATACGTACTTCTTTTTGACTAAGATTGTAGACAAATATTCTACATTCTTTTACTTATAAAATGTTTCTCCTTTTATGTTATAAAAATAATATTAATTTTTCTATACGATAAATCACTTCAAATGTGGTAATACAATTTACTACACTCACAAAACTATTTCATTGTATATAAAATTAATTCCAAAATTTACTCCTTTAATTGTTATTAATAACACTTATGACCTTGTACACAATCAATACCAAAATGTCTCCGTAAATTATAATAACTATCAAAGCTACACCGTCACTTAATAAAACTCAATTCCGCCGGCATTATTTTTACTCTTGTCTTAAATAACTAATTGATTTTCCGTTTTTATATAATAACCGACCTATTGGTTTTACCGAAAATTACCTACTTGCAAAGGACTTTACTATAGTATAATAAAATCCATTTCAAACCATTTGTTTCTTTGTTATAAAATATTAAATATTTTATCCTGTCAAAAACCCAAATGTATTAAGCCAATTTGTAATACTTATCAATGGCTATATAACCATATAATAAGATATATTTTTAAATTAATTCTTTCATTATTACAACTAACATTAATACTTTTTATATAATAAACATATTAGTAGCTCAATGGTTTTGCTACACCTATAAAACCTTCATGGTATTACAGTTCAAACGATCTCAAATATTACCAATCTCGTAATATTATATTATAATCTATCAAATTATTAATAATAAATGTTCAAAATTATTTTATTTAACTGCTAGAGATATATAAAACTGTTTTTATATATTTTACTGATTTTATGTATGTTTTTGTGTCTTTATAATATTTATATTATTTATTCCTTTTAATATTTATATATGTTAATATAATTACTTCATAAATTTTTATATTAAAACTAGTATCAAGCTAAAGCTTTTAACATAAAATGTGTCGGTTAGGTTGCTAAGTAAATATATTCTTGGTTAGGTTAATAACAGACTCACTGTACGTAAGCCTGTGGTAATATAAGTAGTGAAGCAAAAATGGTAAGTATCAATGGCGCTCAAAAATAACTATCAGCGGTTTATACATTAATAATTAATATTGCAAATAAAAAAAAATTAAAATGGGTGTGAGGTGATTCAGGAGTCACACATATTGGGATTTTCTTCCTTCCCGTATTTTTATATTTGTTAAAAAGAATGTATGACGAAAACCTAACCAACAACAATAAGAACACTGGCACTTTAGGTCCTTTCGACATGAGAATACAGGCTCCTGCCCAAGGACGTGGTAAAGCGGCAACGTGGTAGCCAATCACCATCTTGCTTTTCGATAGTATTTTTAGTATTGCAGAAAAGCAAGACGGTGATTGGCTACGGTTGCCACATTTCCGCGTCCTGTGAGGCAGGAGCATTGTGAAAGTCATAAGAATTGACATCACAGTTTGATTTTAGAATACTCGACTTATGTCTCATTGCTGCGTTTCAGCGGAGAAAACTGCTCAAGTGATTCTTTAATTAATTGATTCTTGCTTTAGATTTCTCTGGATCTAAGTGCAAGAAACCAATCATCAAATGAGAATCACTGAGCAGTGTCTCCGCTGAACGAGCATTGTAGAATGGTTTTAATGGAAAAGCTGCAAGTTGATTGGGTACACAATTCGGACTTTGACCATTTCTTGATGTGTACACAAAGCCTTACAGCGGAATTTTATAGGCCAATCCTATTCATAATCGCTTAAGTACGATAAGTACGGTCATTTATTGCTTGGACGACATTTAAAACTACTCAAGACTTTTGCTTATTTAAATAACACTGTTTTTTTTGTTTAAAACGTTTTTTTTGTTATTTTACTAAAAACACGGAAATAAAACAAAAAAAATTGTTTTGACCACAAAGTCAATGTTTTTTGTTAAAATGAAAAAAACAAGTTTTTTGCCAACTCCTGTTAATGCGCTCCTTTTGCGGGTTCGCTGATGGGTGGCCCCAGACACGATCTGAGGTCCGCAGATGGAGACGGACTCCGGATGTTTGCCGGAAAACACTTAAAAGGGCAACCAAATGAGTCCAGGGAATGGATAGAAAGGGTAGAAAAGCCAGAAATAAGGAAGGTAAGAATAAGAGTTGACGCCGATAAAGAATAAAAATGTGAAATGGGAAAGGTAAAAGAGGAAAGGTAAAGGAAAATTCCGCTTACTTATTAGCTGGTGAAAAGTCCCGAATGATAGCGACCCAATGATGTGATCTTTGTGTTTATCACTTGAATCTTGCGCTTGAGGGGTGCAGGACAGAGTCCAGAGGTAAAACAGATTCACTTCATTTTAGCCGACACAGTGGTTCATGAAACTTCGGCAAAAGGAAATGAACTTTCGTTCGCGACGGGTTCAAAATGAAGAAGCTACGTTCGCGAACACGGACAGCATGAAAAAGTGCTCGAGTGGTCATCCCATTTTATATCATAAGGATTGGTGGAAGAGAGGTAGCTTTTACGACCTGGTGATCGCACAGCTCGTCTTCGTTTTTGTCGGTGGATGTTCGCAAGATCCGAAAGATATCGGCACTTTCTGAAAAATATAGTGTTCACTGATGATCCAGTTTTTCCAGCACTTCCATTTTGAACCGGCAAAATGTTCGCATCTGGCGCAGACGCAATCCACACGCAATGGTCCAAAGAGTTCAGCAGGGCCGTTTTTCAGTCAATGTTGGGCAAGGATACTCGGGAATGATTATATTGCTCCTGTGTTTCTCTCAAACCGATTGTCAAGCGTTGAGTATTTGCGGTTTCTACGTCATACTCTCCTGAATCGACT
Organism: Ooceraea biroi; assembly: GCF_003672135.1. NCBI lineage: Eukaryota > Metazoa > Arthropoda > Insecta > Hymenoptera > Formicidae > Ooceraea > Ooceraea biroi. Next base: position 7,674,087 of record NC_039510.1, read on the forward strand.
GCGACGTATGGTTCCGAGGAATGCCCGTAATCGAATTTTTTTATGCATAACGGTGCTCCACCGCATTTCGGCAGGCAAGTCCGCGCTTTTTTACAACGAGTTTTTGGAACTCGATGGATCGGTCGTAATCCTGCGCCACACTTATGGCCCGCCCGTTCACCTGACCTGAATCCTCTGGACTTTTATTTCTGGGAGCTCTGAAAGCCATTGTTTATGGGTCAAGCAGGGCTTTAAGGACAGCTCAGGATTTACGAGATAGCATTGAAGAGGCGGTTGCTACTTTAGCACGAAATCGAGCTGTGCTCCGTAGAGTGCGAGATAATTTGGTGGAGAGACTCCAAGCTTGCATTGATAACGGTGGTGGTTACATTGAAGCTGGCAGACAAGCACAACTGCTCAGAGCTATTGGGGCCGATGGGTTAGTTCTGTTTGTTCGTAGGTAGCGTCGACGACGATAAAGTGAGAGGCAAGGGGAACTCACTGTAATCAAGTCACCCGAGGTGAGAGGCGAGGAGAACTCACTGTAATCAAGTCACCCCGAAGGGAACAGAAATCTACCACGTCCACGTTGTTGTTCCTGGGTAGCGCTAAGAGTAGATTAAGCAGATTTTTGACCTTGAAAACGAATTTTTCAGGGTCATTTTGGGGGGTGATTTTCGCTAATCATGATCAGGATATTCAGAACATGATTTTAAGAACTTATAAGCATCAGATTTATTTTCTGACTTCATAAAAATCGATTTTTTTGAAATTTCAGGCAAAAAAACTTCAAACGAAGATTTCTCTATGAAATACTGATTTCCGGCATATGGTCCCTCTGAGACTTTTGTTCAGCTCGACGAGTAGAATCGACTAAGCCAATAAAAAATTTGACATTGAAAATGACCTTGAAAGTTAATTTTGCGGCACCATGTTTATGATGCAATGTTGGCTATCTCGACGAATAGAATCGACTGGCGAAAGCTTGACCAATAATTTTTCCCCACCCTGTACTATAGTGTCAGAGACACAGAAACATACACGTTGTGATAGGTACAAGCAATCACGCATGTACAGGAGCATAGCAGAGCACACAAGACTATACATTCCGCAGTATTAGATCGTAAAATTTAGTTTTAATTTCCCCAAGAGAAGAAACAGATCGAATCGCACAAGGTATTTGATTCCATACCTTCACCGCAGTGCACCTAAAAGAGCGATTGAATATTTTCGTGCGACACTGGGGCAACGATAGAAAAAGTTCCGTTGTAGCTCTCGTAGGTCTACTCGACGTGTCCGACCGAAATTTTAAGTTATTATAAAGAACATATGGCCGCTGCGTATGGAGCATATTGTATATTTGGCATCCTACAAAATATCTTCTTCTAGCATCAGGTTTTAACCATTTCAATCGCATATAATATGGTGTTATATGTTCATCTCTGCGCACACCAAAGATGAACCTAACTGACGCATTAAGTGATCTCTACAAGAGAGAGAGAGAGAGAGCGAGAGCGAGAAATAAACGTAATTATATGTAGTATATAGCGAGCGATTAGAATAGGAGCGTACATAAAACAATTTCATACGTGAGGTTAGACGCACTATACGTCTAACCTCTCGCCATATGACTGATAGACAGGTCTGTTCTTCTCTTTTTTTTAGCCAAAAGGCACGCTTCGATCCGAAGATCATACAGCGAGTGACTATACCGATCATGGTATTACAGGTTACGTCTTAAGACTATAGTGTCAAGTACAAGTTTACATATGTTTTAGACTAATTACAGTGTTACGTCCAGAGACTGCATAGTTCCTTGCTTCCAGGAAATATAACGATATTTTTTTTAATTGTTGGAAAATGTAGCGCGAGGCGTCGATCCGGTCGCGTGTGGTCAGTAGGGCCCCAGTGAGGGATTAGTAAGAAACAAATGTTACAGCTGCGTCGGATCATTTCCGGGAAAATACCCTCACAAAAGCCGCGGGTTTTGACGCACGTGTCCAGGCAGGCGCGATATTAGACTCCGATAATAGACCTCCCGATCTCTAATGATCATTTTTAAATTTAAAAACGATAAGCCGCATTGCAACAATTTGGTCGCACGTGACTGTAGTTTCGCGGCATCGGTATCGCTCTTCCAGGAAGAGCAATGATACAGCTGCGCCAGATCATCCCCAGGTAAAACCCTCACAGGAGCCGCGAGTCCAGACACACGTGTGTCGGCGCGAAACTTTTGTAAGGAACCCTTCTGGCTTAAGAAAAACCATCTGCGAACGGTTTATCATCTCATAGACCGACTGTCGATATTTCAATTAACTAACGGTCCTCGAAAGGTGGTTCCCCGAAAAGCAGTTCCCGGAAAAGCTACCTCTCTTCCACGCCATCCTTATGATATAAAAGGGGATGACCACTCCGGAGGACAGCTTTTTCATTTCTGTCCGTGTTCGCGAACGTAGCTTCTTCATTTCTGACACCCGTCGCGAACGAAAGTTCATTTACCTTGTGCCGAAGTTTCATGAACACTGTGTCGGGCTAAAATTGAAGTGAATCTGTTTTACTCTGGACTCTGTCCTGCACGCCCTGCAGAGCGCAAGGATTCAAGTGAATAACACAAAGATTCTACATCATTGGGTCGCTGATCATTTCGGGACTTTTCACCAGCTAATAAGTAAGCGAATTTTCCGTTGTTACCTTTTCCTCTTTTACCTTTTTCCCATTCACATTGTTTATTTCTTTATCGTCGTCAACTCTCATTCTTACCTTCCTTTTTCTGGTCTTTTCTACCCTTTTCTATCCATTTCTCCTGGACTCATTTGGTTTGCCCTTTTAAGTGTTTTCCGGCAAACGATCCCGGAGTCCGTCTCCATCTGCGGGACCGTCAGGATCGTGGTCTGGGGGCCACCCATCAGGGGAACCATCCCGCAAAAGGAGCGCGATTAACAGGGTTGGCAAAAAACTTGTTTTTTTCATTTTAAACAAAAAACATTGACTTTTTGGTCAAAACAATGTTTTTTTTGTTTTATTCGTGTTTTTAAGTAAAATAACAAAAAAACGTTTTAAACAAAAAAAACATGTTTTAAATAAGCAAAAGTCTTGAGTAGTTTTAAGATGTCGTCCAAGCAATGAAATGACCGTATTATCGTACTTAAGACGATTTTGAATAGATTGGCCTATAAATTCCGGCTGTAAGGCTTTGTGTACACGATGCAAGAAATTGGTCAAAGTTCCGAGAATTGTGTGACCAATCAACTTGCAGCTTTTCCATTAAAGCCATTCTACAATGGCTGCGTTCAGCGGAGAACACTGCTCAGTGATTCTTCATTATGATTGGTTTCTGCACTTAGATCCAGAGAAGATCTAAAGGCAAGAATCAATTATATTAAAGAATCACTGAGCAGTTTTCTCCGCTGAACGCAGCCAATGAGACATAAGTCGAGTATTCTAAAATCAACTGTGATTGGTCAATTTTCTTATGACTGTCGACTAATGGCTCCTGCTCACAGGACGCGGGAATGTGGCAACGCGGTAGCCAATCACCGTCTTGCTTTTCTGGCAATACTAAATATACTATCAGAAAAGCAAGATGGTGATTGGCTACCACGTTGCCGCGTTACCACGTCCTGTGGGCAGGAGCCTTTATGTCTCATTGTCGAATGGACCTAAGTGCCAGTGTTGTTATTGTTGTTAGGTTAGGTTTTCAGTCAATCACATTCTTTTTAACAAATATAAAATGACGGGAAGGAAGAAAGATCCAATATGGTGTGACGTCCTGACATCCACCTCACACCCATTTTTTAATTTTTTTTATTTGCAATATTAATTATTAATGTATAACCACTGATAGATATTTTTGAGCGCCATTGATACTTACCATTTTTGCTTCACTACTTATTATTAACCACAGGCTTACGTACAGTAGTCTGTTATTAACCTAACCAAGAATATTATTTACTTAGCAACCTAACCGACACATTTATTATGTTAAAAGCTTTAGCTTGATACTAGTTTTAATATAAAAATTTATGAAGTAATAATATTAACATATATAAAAGGAAAAGAAAATATTAAAAGCACAAAAACATACATAAAATCAGTAAACTATATAAAAACAGTTTTATATATTCAAGCAGTTAATAAAATAATTTTGACACGTTTATTATTAATAATTTGATAGATTTATAATATAATATTACGAGATTGGTAATATTTGAGATCGTTTGAACTGTAATACCATGAAGGTTTTTATAGGTGTAGCAAAACCATTGAGCTACTTAATATTGTTTATTATATAAAAAGTATTAATGTTAGTTGTAATAATTGAAAGAATTAATTTAAAAATATATCTTATTATATGGTTATATAGCCATTGATAAGTATTACAAATTTGGCTTAATACATTTGGGTTATTGACAGGATAAAATATTTAATTATTTTTTATAACAAAGAAACAAATGGATTTGAAATGGATTTTATTATACTATAGTAAAGTCCTTTGCAAGTAGGTAATTTTCGTTAAAACCAATAGGGTCGGTTATTATATAAAAACGGGAAATATCAATTAGTTATTTAAGACAAGAGTAAAAATAATGCCGGCGGAATTGAGTTTTATTAAGTGACGGTGTAGCTTTGATAGTTATTATAATTTACGGAGACATTTGGTGTTGATTGTTGTAGAAGGTCATAAGTTGTTATTAATAACAATTAAAGATAAATTTTGGAATTAATTTTATTATACAATGAAATAGTTTTGTGAGTGTAGTAAATTGTATTACCACATTTGAAGTGATTTATCGTATAGAAAAATTAATATTATTTTTATAACATAAAAGGAGAAACATTTTATAAGTAAAAGAATGTAGAATATTTGTCTACAATCTTAGTCAAAAAGAAGTACGTATTTAAATTTACGAAATTGCAATAAAATTTTACTAAATTTTTTGGGTCTAAAATTTGAACCGTAAGGAAATAATTTGTTATAATTATATTGAAGCATCTAGGTCATAAGAGGAAACTAATAGGGACCTCAGATTTTGAAAATAATCATTTTTACGGAAGTGACCAACAACTTTTGGGAATCATCATTTTTAGCCAGGCTGATGGTACCTATGATGAAATTTTTCTTATCGCACCACGGGATCATTGAGAAACCACAAAAATTGCAAAGTCACTATTTGTTAAACAAATCAGCGTTATTTTTCAATATTTATAGTGTAGAAAGTTTTAATGAAATATTAATAGTTTAGAAGTTACAAAGTTGAAAACAATTAAAGTCAAAATCAATTAGTGAACAATTTAATATAAAAGGAAATAAAGTGTTTAACCCAAAAATATTAAGAAAAGAATTAATCGTTAATTAATTATGAATAAAAGTATATTACACATGGTATTACATTCATAGTAAGGATTATTGAATTTATTTAATGGAATATTTTATGTTACTGAGCATTAATTTAAGTATATAATTATTACGCATTTAATCTGTTAATAATTAAGTATATTAACAACACCATATACGAACACACTTATATATGTGCATATAACCCATAAAAGAATTATTGGTTATTTAAGATTTTATGAATTAATTAAGACTAACATTGTATTGGAATAATAATTTTATACGGTGTAATTATAATATTAAACCCGGCACACCAATAGTTGCTTTATTACTAATTTTATAATAACCAAAGAATAGACGTGCAAGTACATACACGTGTATATCTATATATATAGGTATCCCTATATATATAAGACAATTATTGGTTGAGTGAGATTTTATAAGTTTATTAGAATGGAATCTTGAAATAATAATTTTAGATGATTTAATTACATTATTAAAGGCTCATGATACCAATAATTGATTTTACAATAATTTATAATGATTATTATTTCACTGAATGCGTTATATTATTAAGTAGACGTATGCAGGGTCTTATAATAATTCATGCATAAGACTAGGAGCATATAAAATGCATATGTCAAGCGTTATAATTTTAAGAATTAAATTTGTGAGCATTACAGAATTATTTGAATATTAATTTGAATAAGACAGTGAACATAGCGTTAAGTAACAAAGGAATAAAGATTTAAATTCACGAAGGAATATTATTTCATGATGACTAATTGTAAAAGACGGTGACTTGTCGGCACCTGATTGAAATAATAATCCAAGACCGCTGTCTTAATCAAAGGTTGAATAGATATCTCGAGCAAGACATATCGGCAGGAAGTTGCAGCTGCCATTTGATTCGGAGAAACTCCGGTTGATTAAAAAGCATAACAGATGAGCGATAATTCTGTACTGAGAATTTCATGTTGAACTTACGCGTCAAAATACGTTTATCTTTTGTAAGCGTTGAGCTCACCGTTGAGCTCATCGTCCCCACTAGACGCACCGTGAGACCAATCCCACCACTTAAGTTTTCGATCCCACCATAAGAATCTTCGAAAACGAAGAACCAATGAGTTAAGTGGGCAGAGCCTCCCTACTATTTTAGTTTTTGCTTTAACCGTAGCGTCCCCACTTATTGTAATCCCTTCTCGAGCTACAGGGACCCTGTCCCCACGCATCATAATTTTTGAGTATATAACGTGATGCAGCAGCCAGAGAATGACTCACACTTTTTACACACACCTTTTACACTGTACCTTTTGTACCCCTTTGGTGGACTAGACATTATAATTATAATTACGACTACTATTAGAGTCGCTAGCTAGCGTAAATTCGCTAACTAAGCGTAAAATATAACGTAGAGCCAGTGAAGTTTGAGTTATTACCAAAGTCTGATTGACTTATTCTTTTGCTGCTACATCATCAAGTGCTTCCTGACCTGAGGGTTAGATCTGTGCGAACGCTTGTGAGTAGATGTATTTAATTATTTTATACTCGCTGCTCTTATGGAACGTTATACTTGTACTCCATATACATACTACACATTTTGACAGATTTATAAAGCTTCAATACACTATTACACTTACAGTTACTTAATATTTTTGATTTATAATTAGTTGTGAAACAAGTACTGGCCTGAGGGTTCAGATTTATATGACATTTGCGAATAAAATTATTTCAAGTAACACATATATTCATATTGTAACCAACTTCTATATTACACTTGATTTTAGTAATAAACTTTTGATTAATTTGATTGTTCATTAAATATACCCTTCAATTATTATTGTTTAATCATTGAGAATAATGTTAATGGTACAACAGTTGCAATTAACCATAATTTAACTTTAACTTTTGTTCAGAATCGCTCGCCAGCGTAAATTCGCAGCGAAGCGTCATCCTATATTGAATATATAGTGCATGAATGCATTAATTATATCAATTTATTTGTGCGAGGCATACCCATTTATTTCAATTATATTAAAAGCGTTAAATCGCTTTTTCCCTTTGAATACCATTAACAGCGACATCATTCGCTGTGATTTATCCTTTGAAAACATTCGAGGGCGAACATTCGCCTCCATACCTGTCATATACCACGGCGTGTATAGCCGCCATTTTCTCATCCTTTAGCTCGGTATACGAACATATATGCCTCAGTACACAATTAAGTCGTATTTAATATTTAAGTGAATTAAAATCAAATCATACCATTATTTGAAGGATAATTTGATTATAAACATTAATTTAACATTTGCATTACAAGTTTATTACATTTGTGTACTTAAATCAAGTGAGCATGGTAAAAAGTTCGACTCACACTAGTGACAATAGTACGACTTACGCTAGTGACAATTACGCTAGTGACAATTTCGCTAGTGACAATATTAAGGAATTGCTGACTTACCATAAGGCAGTGCACGGTGAATTAATAATTTTAATCTTGGTTACAGTATATCACTAACAAGATTTAAGTTTAATAAATTACATAATTTTCGTTTATTGTATTGTTAAGCACGAACATAGATTCATTCGTCTGACCAATTCCTTATGTATACTACGTCTGACCAAATCATTATATATTCTACCTGATACATTCAATTTAGTCACAAGAAGTATATTTTATTTAATTAACGAATAAAGCATTAGGAAATTATGAATAATAATTAATAACGAATTAGAATCAATATTAAATTGTTTTAAATCACTATTTTATTCTTCAACTCCATCACCGTGTATGAGCATAAAAGTGCTCGTCTCCTTACCTTGTGTTACATTCCACTTATAAAGAAAGGCATAGTAACCTGCCTACTTTTCTTTTGAGATATTTTATTTTATCAATCCTTTGCATATGAGCATTATTATTGCTCATCCTTTTCATTTTTCCATTAGCAAGAGCGAAGTGACGCCCTTATTTCTATATTATACTATTGTCATACACTACACAGCGACATTACGCTACGACTTCCTTTTCCAATATTTTCCTATTCTTATACCATAATTTTGTTGAAGAATTAAAAGAGATAATAATTTAAATTCAGTTTTCATTTATTAGATAATAGGGAGATACCAAGTTACAATCAAATATTGATTACAATATTTTCCTTTTGACAATCACGATTTCATCACCGTAAGAGTTAATCGCAAGCTCTCTCCATTCCCGGGTAAAGTCGGTGTATGCAGATTGACCCATAATCAAAAGAGAGCACCTGAAATCAAATCACCTGAGGGATAGATTTGGGACAGGTACCTGATCGTCTACATTCTCACTTCCCAGGACGTGACAATGGCATAATTTCATTGAAATTAAAGAACACAACAGATCTGTGAAAGCAAAATGTAAAAAATGCGATATAATTATGGTGGGATTAATCGCTAGAATGAAAACACATGTAAAGTAATGTAACTCAACATTAATTAATGTTGATGAAGATAACGGTTCTGATAGCAGCACCAGCATTCATTCCCGGTCCTCGTCTTGCATAAGTTAGTATACATAACATTCTATTTTCTATTTAATATCATTAAAGTATTGACTACTTAATTACCTATACAGTAATTTCCGCGTAACTTTTGACTTTTCTTTTGACTGACAATTTTAAATATTTTTTTAACAGTGGCAGCGACAGATATGGATATTATGGATACTTTACCATCAGGATCTAGATCTACAATATCCACGCTAACACAGTCCAAAGTGAGATCAATGGAACCATTTATTGTTAGAACATCAATTGAAAACAAGAAAAAATTTGACGTACAGGTAGCTAAATTTATTTACGCCACAAACTCGGCCTTCAGACATGTGGAACACCCAGAGTTTATAAAATTAATAAACTTGTTGCATCCTGGCTATAAACCGCCTTTAAGACGTCAAATCGCAAATGAACTACTAAATGAAGTATTTGACTCAGAGATTGTAAAAAGATAAGACTGTTTAAATGAAAAGAGTGTATGTATGGCTCAGGATGGATGGAGTAACATTCACAATGATTCTATAGTATGTGTATCAGTGACAGATATCATTGATAAATCTGTGCATTTATGCGATACTATTGATACCGAAGGTAATAGCCATACTGCGGAATACCTGCTAAATTTAGCAGTAACTTCAATCAAAAGCTGTCAAAAATATGGTTGCAGAGTTAGAAGCTTTGTGACTGATAATGCAGCAAACATGCGTAAAATGAGAGAACAATTAGCAATGTGTGAAGAACTTGGCATGCCTGACATTATTACTTATGGATGCTCCGCACATGTTTTAAATCTCCTTGCGCGCGACATTGAAATACCAGGAATCAAAGGAGACATTAAGAAAATTATGAAATACTTTCGAAATACGCATTTTGCCGCTGCTAAGATAAAGAAGCAGGTGGAAAAGCTTTAGTGATGCCACAAGATGTTCGCTGGAATACCTTGGCTGATTGTCTGGAATCATATATTAGTAACTGGCCTATTTTGTCTAAAGTTTGCACTGATAATCGAGTAGCAATTAATATTGATATTTCATCCAAAGTTAACGATATAAATTTAAAAATCAAAGCAATGGATTATTTGGAAAAATTAAAAATAATTTCAGTCGCTTTAGACAAAATTCAACGAGATTGCTGTACAATCGGTGAAGCTACAGAAATTTGGATCGAAATGGTAAACCATTTTCAACAGAACAATTTGTTGGAGTCTGATTTTAATTGTGTTTTGCAGCGTTTCAAAATGGTAATGACGCCTGCACATTATTTAGCAAATTTGCTAGATCATCGATTTAGAGGTCTTCAGTTAAACCAAGAACAATTAGATGAAGCAATGGAATATGTCAATTCGTATCACCCTGCAGCAATGCCTGACGTAATGTCTTACCGAGCAAAAACTTTTCCATTCAAAAATTATCTTTTTTCTGAAGAATCCATTAAAAATGTTCAGCCGATAACATGGTGGCTTGCGGTAAAAAATAATGTCAATATTGTAACGTTCGACTTGGTAACACAACTCCATACAGCAATTGCTTCTTCTGCTGGGATAGAAAGGCTGTTTTCAGCTTTTGGTTTAGTGCACACAAAACTGAAAAATAGATTAGACGTAGAAAAAGCTGCAAAATTGGTAACAATTTTGAAAGCACTCAATAAAAAAGGTACAGTTGATGAAACTGAACATGAGATTGAGACTGATTAGTGTGAGACTGTATAATCTGACCTCTTAAAAAAGTCTTTTTTTAGTTGAAAACTATTGCTACTATTCTTTCTAAATATATATATTACTATATTCAGTATATTCTATATTTTATTCTGTTATTAAATTTAAAAGTAAATATTTATAAATGTACCTAATGTATGCAATGACTGCAATGCAATTCCAATATGTTATCGTTATTGTTCATATAATCTCATTGTTCATTTTTTTATATTTAAGTGGTTATTTTTTAGTTAAAGATTGACGGTATTGTATTTATTATTTGCAATGGGTGCTAATGCAATGTGTCATTGTTCGGGATTCGGGCTGAATATTTTCCGAACCTTTGAGAAACCGATCTAATTCTCTCGAAAGCGATGGAATCGTCGAATCGTCGAGTTATTTGTCTCGAGGTTCATATTATGGTTTGGCCGAGTCGCAACAAAGCCGTGTGTGCTTTCCGTCTCGCTCATCAGCTGACTTTAAGCAGGGAGTGAGAGGGACGGAAGGCTCCGGCTTCTCTCAAACAGCGTCACCTTGCCGAACAAGAGAGAAAAATAAGGACAAATTCCGCTAAATCGGAGCAATCAATGCTCGACAATCGACCAGTCAGTTGCTCACGAATTCGTTGTGGAGCAGCACGTATCTAGCAATAGTCATTAGAACGCTCATACCACTTAGTTCTCTATCGCGTTTGCAATCTCCGCTCAAGACCGAAACCTCTCATCGTACGAGTGACGAGTCCCGCGAGTGAACACAAAAATGGTCGTAGAACTCATACAAAATCTCGATCTTTCGCGTGTCGCTGACCGCCGCTCCACGTTCGAGTCGTGGTCCGTTGCCACGCCGGCTCCGATACGGTGCATTCAGAGGGATCTCCCGCTCGGTCCGTCGGCACCTCGATCACGAGTCAGGCCGTCTGGCGTCCTATCGTTTGTGCAATTGGTGCGTCGTGCGAGTGCCTGAGCACACTCAGCTTTAACTGTATTTTCTTTCGCGCGAGTGCAAGAGCACATTCAGCGTTCACTGTAATTTAATTTTTTTTTGTTATTTTCGGATCCAGTGCGGGAAACTGTATCTCGGTAGCGTTTCGCTCAGCTGCTCGCGTCAAGATATCCGTCGTCCGTCGGCTCAAGATATCCGCCCGTGATAGCGGAAACAGTCACCGCTCCGCAAGATTTCCGATACGCGAATACGGTGCAGCTGCAAGCGTCGCGAGAAGATTTCCGAGTGCCAAGCAGTTGTGCTTCAAACCAATCCCCCCGGGTCACGTATGGTCTTGCGAAACTGTCAAAATAAACAACTGCGCTGTGTTTCGTTACTTCAAGAGTATAATTTAACCGCATCCGTTTCCCTTCCTTCCGCTACTTACAAGTAAACCTACGGAACTGTCACTCTCCGATTTTTCTGAAATTTGGATATGTTATAATACATGAAAAACTAAGGGACACGTATTTTTTTTTAGCGGCGGAAAAACATATTTAGGGGGTGAAACGGCCCCCCAAAATGGGGGGTAAAATGGAAAAATTGCGATATCTTTGAGACCAGTGAAGCGATTTTAATGATTTTTGGTATGAAAGTATCTTTCGATAGAAGACGAAAATCGGCCTAAGTATGTTGGAAGGGGAGTGAAAATTCAAAATCTTATTAAATATTCATGGTATAAAAGTGGGTATATAAAAGAAAAACCGTTGGAATTTGATAATCCCGTTGATTTCTGTTTTAAAAATTGTGAGACATCTTGCGGGTTCTGTAATGTGTGTGCAGTTATAAGATGTGCTTGGTGCAAAAAATCTTTGTGCATAATACATTTTTTTAACGAATATCATGTATGCAAAACTTTCAAAAACTGATTTAATTGTCAAATCAGCCATTTATAAAATAAAAGTAATAATAAAAAAATTAATGAAATAAAAACACAAAAAAAATTAAAACGACAAAAAAAATAATAAAATTGAAATAACAAAAAAAATCTTTTGTTACCTGTACATAAGCGTTCTAACAATGAATCGTGTTCTGACACACTTACAGAAAATAGTGAGAGGCAAGGGGACTCACTCTAATTATTTTTCATTTCATTTTTTAGCTACATTGTTTAAACAATTTTGTTATAAACGATTAATATTTTTAACATGTTTAATTCACTTCACATAACTAACAATAAATGTCAAAAGTTGATTTTATTGTATTTTGAAAGTCGCATGTCGAGTTACTGTCTATTCAAGTAATTTTTCGAGTTTTCGTCCGCCATATTGAATTTTGAAAATCTGATTTCAGATTCGGATTCAGCGACTTAAAAAACCAATATATTAAAAAGATCGAACAGTTAAAAAATATAGTTTCACAAGGTGTTTCATGCGCAATGCCAAACGAACGCGGGAATTTAGGGATTGTTTACCCCCCAAATATTTATATAAAACAAAACAAAAAAATATGTGTTCCTTAATTAGCTTTCCTCTTGAAGTTTTAATAGATTTTACTTCGATCAGATCAAAACTGATTTTTTGCAGCAAGAAATTGGTCACTTTAGGGGTAGTTCACCCCCTAATTTTCACTCCCCTTCCAACATACCTAGGCCAATTTTCGTCTTCTATCGAAAGATACTTTCATACCAAAAATCATTAAAATCGCTTCACTGGTCTCAAAGATATCGCATTTTTCCATTTTACCCCCCATTTTGGGGGGTCGTTTCACCCCCTAAATATGTTTTTCCGCCGCTAAAAAAAAATTAGTGTCCCTAAGTTTTTCATGTATTATAACATATCCAAATTTCAGAAAAATCGGAGAGTGACACTTCCGTAGGTTTACTTGTTAGTAGTTCTTTCCTCGCATCACGCTCGCTCTCATCAGAGCGTCCAAGTAATCAACCGATCCGCGCACGCCGGATCGCGACTCGCACAGTCATAATTTATTATTTTATAGTTCCTTTATGAATGGAAAAGAAGAATTGAGGTTGTTTTTAATTTCTAAGTCAGTCAGAAAGTAAAAAATACAAAAATAGTCTTTATAATCTTTGTATTATGTAATATCGAAAAATAAATATTCTAGTAAAATAATATCCATCTTGTCATATTTATTTTATTATTTATATTTTTATATTTGTATGTTACATACATATATAAGTGATTATATTTTACATTTTTTAACAGTATTTTTCCAAATTATCATGTATTTTTATGCGATGTTTTAAACAGTATTAATCAACAGTTTAAAATTGTTTTAAAAAAAAGATTAAAACAGTGTCCACTGTTTTAAACAAGTTTTAATCAAACTGTGTTAAACACTTTGTTTAAAACATGCCAACCCTGGCGATTGATAACAATAATACCCGGCCCCCCTCTGCGTTATCTACGTCTTCATCGATTATAGTTTTAGATCCTCCTCGGCCTCCTTCCTCCTCTTCTTCCGTACAAGAAATTTCTTCCCTTTCCTATCGGGGTTCGCCATCCTCCTCTGTACAGATCTTGGATCCTTACCCTCGATCGCCTTCTCCATTTATTGCTTCTCCGTCATCTTCTTCTTGCTCCTCCTATTCGCACTCCTCCCCGCGTCCGTCAACCTCTTCTAGCGTCTCTCTTTCGATATCCCCTCCTCTTTCTCTTACACCGCCTTCGTGTTACTTTTCTCTTTCTGAGACCTCATCACGGGCATCCATCCAGCCCTCACAGCCCAGTTCCCCTCGATACTCTCCCTCTATTTCCCCACCTCCGTCCTCCCGCCGCTACTCACCGGTACAACCGGCTGATTTTGAGGATTTCCCAAATTCCCCTCCTCCTCGTTCTCCATCGCCCATGAGGGACGACGACATAGTTGAGGAGTTCATCCGGCGTTCACTGGTAGCTCTAGGTGAACGGTTCATTCACATCTTTCCCCGAATCACATATCTTCTTCCACCTAACGCCATCGTCATTGACCCCGACTTTTTCCCCATCCCCTTACTCAAGGCCGCCCTTTGGCATATAAACCCAGCCTTCGGAATACCGTTGATAGTCAGGGGACACCTATTCCTTATCCTTTTCCCCGCTACACTCCTGCGCCGATATTTCTTAAGCAACGATTACTGTTTAAGTTAGAAATAGATCTTAGAAGTAGATCACTCTTAGCAGCCTTCATTTACTTATTGTTTTACTGGTTAAGCTATTGTCATTTCGAATCATGGTCTTTAGAAATAGATTTTTCTTGTAAAGTAACCTTAGAAAGGAAATACTTTTATGTTAAATATGTTTAATTGCGATTATTAGATAGTTATTAATGTTTAGAACTTAAACAAAATATTTGATTATTCTTGATGTTAGTCACAAATACTAAATAATTACAATCTGCCAGTAAATTATATTATCGTTTTTACAAATACACGTTTATAAACACAAACAACATGATCACACTATTTCACCCTGGCAGATGTAACTAAGGTTTTCAAAATTGTATCCAACCGAAATTATTTCTAAAATATAATGTTTATTTTTACAAATTAACCGTGAAATCAATCATTTGAATTCCCTCTGTTCATCCTCCGCCCCAGCAGGTCGTACAGGGTCCTATCTCAGGTAAAAGGGAAGTTTCCTTGACCTAAAAAGGGACCTACGGGCAGACCGTTCCGGGCTTACGGTAAGATCGACCCCCGTGGTCGTTGACCTTTAAGCCGGAGCAAGTGGTCAGTCCGACTCGTGTTTTGGGGCCTGACCGCCACAAGATACGAAAGGCGTCCTGTTGCGCCCTTCCTTCGAGCTCACGGAGCTCTGGACGTAACAACAGTATTGCCTATTTGCAATCGAATTACCTCATTTCAAAATGAATATTTAATCGTATAACTGAAAACTGTAAAATAAATAAATGAGGCTTCGTCTAAACGCTATAAAATGAATCAAATACTACCTATATAATCATAAAAGATTATCGCAGAGGAATCTATTCGTCGCGTCGCTCAGCCTTCACAAGGCTTTGAATAATAAGGTCTTACATGTTGAAAAATGCACATATGAAAATGAAGTTACCGTAACGGCGTACTTAAATAGTGAAATCAAATAAAGATTATCATAGAAAAATTATCGCTCAGCCTTCGCAAGGCTTTGAATCATAAGATCTTACATAGTGAAATCGAAAACTGTACATTTGAATATGAAAGCAACGACGAACATAAAAAAGAAATCAAATACGGCCTATATAATCATGAGATTATCACAAGGAAAACAGCTCGTCACATCCCTCAGCTTCCGCAAGGTTTAGAATAAATCGAGAATATAAAAACCTAGATTAAAATAACCATAACGCATACCCTATCACGGAAGGAACCGGACGACACACCACGAAGTGCCTCGAAAAGCGTTCTCCGTCATAGACGAATAAGCCACTCCGTGATACGCCATCCAGCTTCCTTCTCTACTTGCGCTCTCTCTTTTTACAACAAAATCCCGGAGATTTATAATTCGTTATCACCCTTTGTTATTCCTCTACACACAAGAATATCTGGACTAGATACTCTACGTGTTTGAGTTTGGAACTAATCTTATTTCATGTTGTATATTTCATTACAAAGTTTTTGAGCAAATAAACTAATTGCATCCGGACAGTCTTACAATATACAAATGGTTACGTCTTGTAAAAATATTCGCAGCACTCTGATACAATCTTCGTCCAAAATAGATAAAATACATTCAATTGGGGTGAGTAAATAGCCCCATTTCTTAACAATACATCTAGAAAAAGGTATTCGTTGCGCTTCGAATCGGCAACATTGCCAAAATATATGGTTTAGGGATTCGGGTATATCACAGGCAGGACAGTTAGGAGAAGGAACTATGCGAAATCTATATAAACTTTCTAAGAGGGAGGTATGGCCACTGTGCATCCTACATATAGAGACCACCGTTTTACGAGGTAAATTGAGACGATGGAATCAGGGTTCACGTGAAGTTCAAGCACAATTAGTAGTGTACCATATGGCTCTCTCCCTGCATTTTGCACCAACCAAAAAATTGCGAGTACAGCTCTCCCCTCCATTTACTCTTAAAATCTTTTGTCGACAATAAAAATTGTGTCTATGCCCCTTCTAGGAGCCTCCTTGGCCGCCGCATCCGCCCTATTGTTGCCCACAATTCCACAATGACTAGGAACCCAGACAAAATCAACTACAGTTCCATTGTCTGAAAGTTTTCTAGTCCTGTCCCTGATCCTATAAATTAAGTGAGAAGTATCACCCTTCAAACTAACTTGGCGCAAAGCAGATAGAACTGAAAGGGAGTCCGAAAAAATTGTGGCTTTTTGAATCCGTCTAAGACCTATTATATCTAATGTCTGTAATATGGCCATAGCTTCCAAAGAAAATATAGAGGTAAACCCGGTAGATCTGTAATGATAAATAGAGTCATCATTCATACAGAAAGTGGCAAAACCAGTGAATTCCGCATTCAGACTCTTGGAGCCGTCAGTGAAAAAACATGTTTAATTCTATAATTCATCCTGAAATAGCCCCTGAAAAAGTACCTGACAATTCTGCAACTTATCGAGCAAAGCTCTGTCCTTCATATTAATCCGAGGTAAGTACATCAAAGAGCTCCACGAACATAAGAAGCAAGTAGGGATAGCGTCCGACTCTATCAAATGAGAGACGCGTGAAACGTTGTTGAAGTACTCCAAAATCAAAGGTACGGGGCCTCTGAATATCAATTGGGCATCCGCCCATTCCGAGAATCCAGTAAGTGCCGAATTCAGTGGATGGAGCGATTGACGCCACTCTCGATAAAAAACTATTACAAAGATATCTAGCCTAAGGTCTAGGGGAGGCTCCTTAAACTCATTCAAAACAAAATTAGTTGGAGTAGACATTCTCAAACCCAGACAAAGTTTCAGAGCCTTCCTCTGAATTCTATCAATTTTTAGTCGTTGGTTAACCGTTAACCCATGGAGTAAAAATCCGCCGTAATCAATTCTTGAACGAATTAACGCTGTGTAAATAAGCTTAAGCAATCTAGGGTCAGCACCCCACCAGGTGTGTCTCAGACACTTAATTATTTTGAGAGGGCACTGACTCCGTTGATGGATCTGATTAATATGAATACTCCAATTAAGAGTGGGCGTGAAGAAAACCCCCAAAAAACGAACAGATTGCGATGGCTTAACCACAGTATCACCCAGCACAATATCCATATTACGTTGCACAGAGACGCCACCCCTCCTGAAAATGCAATATTTAGTCTTCATGACAGACAGCTCCAAGCCGACCCTCCTAAGAGCTTCATCCAGTCTCGCCAGAGCGAACTGAATTAATTGTTTAGACGCACAAAAGATCGCGATATCGTCGGCATATTGGACGATTTGGCAGCCCTCAGAGCAGACTGATTCCAGTAATGATATATAAATGTTGTACAGAATAGGGCTGAGGACACTGCCCTGGGGGAGCCCCCTGTGGGCCCAAACGACTTCATCGAGGTCACTGTATCGGCAAAAGACCTGACGGGAAGAGGTGAGGTGTTGAATGAAGGCTATCATGTTGGAAGGGATGTTCAGTTCTATCAGTCTACGTATCAGAATATCCGAGAGGACGTTATCAAAAGCCGATTTTATATCTAAAAACAGGGCGAACAGTGGATTATCTCGTTGAAAAGAATGAAGAATGTTTGTTGTCAAGATAGCCAGATTGTCAATGCACGATCTGTTTTTCCGAAAGCCAAATTGTGATTCCGGGAGGAGCCTGTTATGTTCGAGAAACCAATTCAATCGGTTCGCTATCAGGCGTTCAAAAACTTTACATACACACGAAGCAAGTGATATGGGCCGAAACTTTAGATCTTCTTGTGCTTTTGGAATAAAAAATACCGAGTATAGTTTCCATTCGTTGGGAAACGCCCTAGTGGTAAAAATTTTATTATAAACGAAGAGTAAAAAGTCCTTAATAGGATCAGGTAACATATAAAGGACCTTGTAGTCAATCCTATCTAAGCCCGGGCTTGCCGTGAGTTTCAAGGCACTCATTGCTACATCCAGTTCGGTTCGAAAGAAAGGGGAATTCAAAAAATGTGTCTCATCCCCTATAGGCAAGGGGGTCGGCGAATGCGGCACCCAAGGCGGGAAGAGATCAACAATGAGATTACGAACAGCATCCACCGCCTGTGGATTGTAACTATTACACGTATCTTTACTATTAAAACTATTTTTAAATTGCTTAATTTTCTTCCATATGCAGTTCGGATTAGAGTCCTTTCGAAGACCTTCACAAAAGTCAATAAATTTTTTCTTTTTAATTTCTTTCAAGCCAACTCTGGTTTTGGCTTCGATCTTTTTATAATTTAAGAAATTCTCTCTCG
Organism: Ooceraea biroi; assembly: GCF_003672135.1. Taxonomy (NCBI): domain Eukaryota; kingdom Metazoa; phylum Arthropoda; class Insecta; order Hymenoptera; family Formicidae; genus Ooceraea; species Ooceraea biroi. The sequence goes on from NC_039510.1 coordinate 7,692,924, forward strand.
TTGAATGTCTCTTAAAGACTCTGAAAGCTTCTTTACGAGATGCTATAAGAGCGTCGCAATCCGCATCCCACCATGGAGCCGCAGGGTTTTTACGTTTATTAGAATTACCGAAAGGTTTACGGTGGATACTATTCGAGACCGCCCGATCAGGTCCGATACGATTGACTGCATCAGAGTTGTGACTAGATCTTCTCCTCTCCCCGCCCCCCTGAATAGGCTCTGACTTGTTAAAGAAGTCTGTAATTAAATTAATAAATGTAGTGTACATCACTTGGATATCTTCTATCATATATAAGTCTGGTAATTTATCAAATATAGCAGATAATAAATTACTTTGGAACGACTTCCAGGGAAAATTTCTATGATATAGTCTAAATATTCCACTCTTAAATCGTTTTTCCACTGGCGTATTTAAGTTAATAAAAATGGGGAAATGGTCGCTGCCCCACAAATCAGAGCCTACCCGCCAGCTAGCGCTCAAATCCATCGATGCAGAGCAAAAGGACAGATCTAGCATGGATGAATATCCTGTCTCAATTCTATAAAAAGTGGAAGAGCTGTCATTAAGCAAGACAATGTCCAGATCTGACACATTGTCTAAAAAAGCGTTCAGATATTGTGGAGTAAAATTAAAATCTCCTCCGATAAGATAACTCTCTTGAAATTGTGAGAAAAAGGTCTTCCATGCAGGGAGAGAAATTGGTACGTCAGGACTTCTATAAACCGCGATAAAAGATAATACGTCAGTACCTGAATGAACGTTGATTCCACACACCTCCACATGGCCATCGCAGTCGCCAATATTATTAATGATAGAGTATTTGATGTCTGATCTAATCAAAATAGCTACGCCGCCACCTCTCCGGCCGATCCTGTCAGCGCGAATCGCATCAAATCCGCGAATGCGCACAGGATCCATCGGGGTCAACCAGGTCTCTACAAGAAGAAAGATATCAGTATTCCCAGCGTAATTAGAAATCTCAGATATTTTGTTTTTAAGCTCCGAGCATTCCATTGCACTATTCTAAGTTGTCGGAATGTTATTACTAGAGTTCTGGTTATTAACGGATGAAGTATTTTCTAAATGCAATGTAATTGTTTTAAGTATACGACTAAGTAAAAGATCTGAATTTGGAGCCGAAAGGATTTTCTCAAGGATAGAATATAACAAATGAAAAGATGAAGAGTCGTTTACAGGTGGAGCCCGCAACGCATCCTGATACGTACGACCCACAGTCCTCAGGGGGGGGGGGAAGTCCTCCATCGTCCTTTGAGAGGGAGGAAGAGTCGTCCCACGCCGAGCCCTCGTGACAGCACGTTTCGCTTCCAAATATGAGAGATTATCTAGAGCCATGGTCCTATTGATCTCTTGGTGAAGTTACAATATCTGACATCTGCTGTTGAGGGTATGATGATCGCCCGCACAGTTAATACACTTCGATGGAGCACCACAGGATGACCCGTTCAGCTGATGAACCACGCCACAATTCAAGCAAGTTTTTTTCCTTAGCTTCGCATCCTTTGCTGGTGTGGCCAAATTTGCCGCACGAGTAACATTTACGAACTGGAGGGACGTACGGAGTGAGAGGCAGCTTAACCTTCCAAGCCGATATATGAGATGGTAGAGTTTGGGATTGCAATTCAATGCAGATCGTCTTCGAATCGACCCATTGTTTTGTTGTAGGGTCTTTCCGTTTTAATCTAAACATCTTGGAGATCCTGAAAAAAGGATTTTCTTCCGTCACCACTGCATTAAATTCTTCAAGGGAAATATCCAAATCGATCTGCTGTACAACCACTTTCCTGAGAACTTTGTAACGCGGAATGAAAGCGGTGAGACCCAGCTTCTTAATAAATGGATTCGTCAAGGATCTAAAGGAATTTTGTCAAACTACTATTAACATTGTACAGTGACCTCGAAAACCACCACAAAAATGGTTTTTGAAACTAATTAAAACAATTGGAATTTGGGTCCGCCATTTGGATGCACCATATTGAATTTGCCATTTTTCATCCGCCACCTCTAGATTGATATAACTGTTACCAAAATCGTAATCACGGGTCTAAAACACTTCTTCGAAACTGACTTTGAATATTTTTGAAAATTCTGCGATTTCGGTCCACGATTTTGAATCTGCCATTCCGAATCTCGTAAAATTAATGCCAAGCATTCAGACAATGAAATCATAATAGAGTAATGTCGTAAAAGCTGTAAGAGGATAACGCTCAGAAGTAGCGTTAGTTAGCATTGTGCTATAGAGTGTTAAATTTTCGAATGCGTTTTCTAACCTTAAAATGCGTTGTTAGCACAAATAAAAATACACGTGTCTAATGTTTTTCGATGTACTACGTGTGTGCAAAGTTTCAAGAAAATCGGCGAGTGGCACTTAGGTAGTGTTACTTGTAAGAATTCAGACACGCGTGGCCCAGTTACTTATAAAAAAATTAATCTGGACCAACGCGACGAACATCCTGTTGGTCATACTAAGGGGAGTCAAGGGGTGGTTCATCACAAGTGCCGCATTATAATTCCCGAAAAACATTATCATAAAGCTGTCTGTTTATACCGCGATAATTATTAGAGCGACCACTAGTTTATAAAAAATTATTATTCCCAGAATTAGAATGCCCCACTTTTAGCATTTTCAGCCATATATAAAGGGAGCGATCTGGCCGGAGGGCTCTTCTTCTCCAAAAAATTTATTCCGTGATACTACGTGAAAGTCTTGATACGAAAAGTCTCGAAACAGTTTCTAAGTCCAGCGGTTAAGTCGTAGAGTCAGTGAATTTCTCAGCTCTAACTCATTTCTGGCCAGTTCGACTCTATTCCGTGGCAGCAATCGAAGACTTCCAAACGAAGATATACTCTACAAAGCAAGAAAGTAAGCCGAACATCTATCATTCGATTAATTTTCTTCCCTTCCGATTTTATTTGGTGGAACCTCCTTAATTTGTAATAACGATCAAGGAGTTCATTACCGTTTTCCCCTTTAAGTGGCTCACTTAGAACGCGGAACAGAGAGTTCGTCTCACCCCGCGGAGACATTTTCGGCCGACCGAAGGGCAGTTTCTCCGAATCGACGGCGACCGCTCGCAACAATTGCGATTTAACACCGAGTCCTCTTCCTCGTGATTCAATCGATACGCACACACCTTCCCCATTTCCTCTCCAGATTCCTCAGTCGATCATAGATCCTTTCCTTCACCATCATTTTCTTCTCAGACCGATTTCCCTTTTTCCCTCCCAGACCTATCCTCTCCATGGTTTTCTCCTATTTCTTCCCCGGAGCTTGACCAATATTTGCTCCCTTCTGAAACTGAGGAACATTCGGTTCCTCTTTCAGAAATCCGCTTTCTCTTCCCCTCGACACCCAAGGAAATTATTGTGAAATTTCATTTTTTTTTCCCTCTTTTATATTTTAATTATATATATATATTATATATATATTTATATATATATATTTAATTTTAATCCGTGCGTCAAAAGAAACCGGCGAATTGTATTTTGTTTTTTAAACAACAGAATATATTATGATCTTTTTATTTAAATCGCAATATTATTTTTTGACCTCATCCTTCATTTTTTCTTGCCAACTTTTCGCACGAGAATCCTATCCTTGGTAAAAGGGATTCAGTTCCCTTGCCTAAAAACGGACCAGAGCTGACCCTTCGTGTGTTAGGGTTATTGCGACCTAAGGTTGTAGGCCCTTACAGCGAAGCGTATGGATAGGCTCGACTCGAGATTTCTGCGGCTAAGTGCCCACGAAACTCGACAGGCGTCTTGTTCCGCCCCACTGTAGAGCCGTCGGAGCTCTGGACGTAACAGTATTTTATATTAGCTTGGCATAGCAATTTTGAGATTTTAATAATTGACATGCCATCAGACGTTCTTCTATCCGCCACCTTCCTTATGAATACAATGAATGGACCCTTATTAGATTTTTCGTACCTTAGAGGAATTGAGTCGTCCTCCTTGGCGTTCGTATCTGTGTTCTTGATCGAGTTGTTCGATCTTGGTCTCTTAGCGTCTTCTGTTGATGTTATTTTCCTTCGACTGTCCTATCTGATGTTTTGGATTTTTTATTAGTAGACTTAGCTGAGTAATGTTTAGAGCCTTGATCCTGTTGTCCTGTGACGTGTTCTTCCGAGATCAGCCTCGAGGACGGAGCTGAGTCGTCCTCCGAGGACGCAGGCATGCTCCTCTTCAGGCTGGGAGGCTTGTCCACGATTACCTCCATCACCTCTTCCTGCGAAAAGCCCCTACAGTCGTCGTCGCTATTATAGTCCATTATTTTAGGCGGGAGAGATGGCTTTCTCTCCGCCTAATGGCGACTGGTTGTTAAGGTTAGCGATATCCTTGATTTATGCCCGCCGTATTTCCTTGCACCAGACTCGAGAGCGGAGTTTGCCACAAAGAAGGAAAAGTCGCGCCTCCGAGGCTCACCAAGTGGCAAAAGCCGTGTTAATTCTATAAAATATCTCGTCCAGTTTAACAGCTCAGGAGAAAACACGTGCGTACTGGTTGCGCGCTGAGACGCTCTCCGTCTGTCCTTCTCAAATAGACATGTATTGCAACGCCATCTCTCGAAGCATGGAGGAACTAATCTTGTGCTTTGTTAGCACGCGTGGCCATGAATGCAGACGCGTATATTCACGTAATTTTCCAAGAAAGAAATCTTTTTTATTACGCATCTAAATTCACTTCTAAAAACATCCTCATATTCCTTTATTGTGAATTTAGTGTGGATGATAGTAATTTCGTATGTACGCAGTGTCAAATTTATATTATTGTACGACATTCGCAAGAAACCTATAAGATGAGTGTAATGTTCGATTTTTTTCCGTTTAGAAATACAGTCTTATCTTCCACACTACATTATTGTGTGTACTTTCATCCTAAAGGATTTTACATTCTGTGAATTCAATAAAAAGATCCTGTTCTTGGAAAATCACTATTTCGGCTTACTTCGGCCTAAGTTCGGCCGGTAAGACGACTCCAGGATCCCTTTAAGTCGTCGTTATATGCTCATAACGACAGTTGTCGGTTCGTTATATAACGATATTGTTATTAAGTTGGATTTTCATTATCCAAAATTTGAGCTAAGTAACATCAGTTATAATCTGAAAAAGTCATTTAATATAGTTAAGCTACTCTCAATACATCCGGTTTCCGACGATGTGTTTATGAAACGTTAATATCTTCACAATCCGAGTAAGCAGTTGTGAAAATCTAACGAATTGCGCTGGTTTAATATTAATCCGTGTTGAAAATAAATTCGTAATGTAAAATCACAATTATCGATTATGTAAATACAAGCGTCATAACTTATATCTCCGTATAATTGTTTAAATATAATACTCGAATACACAAATGATTCATATTCAAATGATGGATTATCAGCCCGTTAGGGTTAATGCTCTGCATTGCAAAATCTAAGATATTTTTTTTTTTTACTACCCCAATAAAAATACAATCCTAAGAGTACATAGTGATTTCATTATTCAACCCACGTACCACAGTAAGGATTGGGTATATCAAAAAACTTCGATTATTTGCCCGCAACTGTTCAGTGAGTTCGTAAGTATGTCGTTGCAGCTTGCACATTTGAATGGGCGTATGTTAATAATGGTACGTACATAATTCACACAAAACTGTGGTTTATATTCTCTATAACTAACTCGTGCCGATATATATATGGGAAATATAATACATATAAATAATTGTGATATCTATTATAGCAAAAGAACAAAGTACCTTGGTATCTGGAATTGTAACGAGAGAGTCTGAACGCAAGTAGCTATTGAAAGTCTTTGAAGATATTCTGCTAGC